>NC_061511.1:62682456-62810026 GCF_022539505.1 Lolium rigidum
GTGTGTGTGTTATGGACAACTGTGATAAAGGGAGGCTAAAGGGAACAAGAGGATATAATATGAGAGAGTTATAAGCACCAGACTTAACCATGTTATTTTTTCCACCATCTTATATTTAAGATATAAGGCCATGGTGTTATAGCCCTCGTCCAACGATCCGAAGATCACGTCAATCGGAGTCCCTATGAACAAATGGCGAACAAAATATGGAAAGTACATAGAGAATAGCAACCATTGCCCCACCCATACCGTATGGTCGTACTGGGCTCCGTTGGTTTCGTTTTGTCAAACAAAACAACATTTGTGAAGACCCGATGGGCATATTCGGCCCCGAGCTCCGGCGGTTCACGAAACGGATCTCCAAAATGCCTATTTAAAGAGGGGAACCCTAGCCGCCTTCAAGAACACGCCACACACGCCTCACACGCCTCTGGGGCAGAGCCCTACTGCTCCGCCACCTCCATATCCGCCTCCCACCTCCAAGATCAAGATCTCCTCCAACACCTCCACAAGATCAAAGCAAGAGAAGGAGAGGGAGACGTCCCTATCTTCACTGCGAGAATCGTTGATCATCATCATCTCCAACAGCATCTCCACCTCTCTCTCTCTCTCTCTCCCTTTTTTATATTTTGTATTTGTAAGATTGAACATGATGATCTCCATGAATTAATATTTGTATTTATATTTATCTATGTTTGATTAATTGATTCGGTTCTAGGTTAGGTATGATCTAGTATGCAATATTAGACTTTGTGTTTCATCTATTATGTATTACTCTCTCTCTCTTCACATGACAAAGAGGAGGTAGATGAGTTCATGTGATCTTTTAGCCGGAGTGTATTATTGAGTTGTGTAGTGACAACATGAGTTTGAAAGTACTAACGCCTTATGACAACCGATAACCTTTAAGAGGAGAACGTTTATTTAGTGTAATTCCAATAGATGGCTACATAATTGCTCCTCTAGTAGTAGTGAGACCAAAAGTCTAGACATTGTCTTTTATTCTATTCAATTCTACAAGTACAACCCATCTCATTTACTTCTTTCTTGTTTAGGTCTTTATTCTTAGTTACTTCAAACCTCTCTCAAATCATTGCCATTCTAGTAACCTATAGAGTAGACTTTTCCAAACACCATTCTAGGAGCGCACGTGGCTGCACTGACAACGTGGGTGCGGTGTTGTGTGATTGGCATTTGCAAAGCATTCATGGAATGAACTTTCTAATAAATAGTTGTTGCTACAAGTACTGCAATAACTCTGTTGTTGATCGCATGAACCCATACATCAACTTGGCGTCGTTGTCGGGGAGCATAGCGTTAGTTTATTACCTACCCACTCACACATAATTTATTTCCTTTTGTTTCCATTATATTATTGTTTTTATTTATAGTGAAAATAATAAAAAAGTTATAAAACAAAATTCTATAAAAACTGTTTCTACTAATCATGTCTTCCAAGATGTTGCTAGAACATATGCAACTTGCATTGGAGGAGAAGGGATTCGAGGAATTCCTACACATGGCTGCCGAAGAAGAAGACGGTGTTTACAACGAAGAAGAACACACAACTAGTAATGAGGCGCATGTATGCAAAATGTATTATCAAGTAATATGTTGTTCTCACACATTATGTGCTTCTTATGAAATAATATGTCCTAAATGTATGTGTGTCGGGCATTTTTCTTTCAGTGTTCTCATACTTATGATGAATCATTGGCGTCTTTCTAAATTAATGATGCTAATAGGAAATTATAAAATATGTTCTTTATGAAGGTGCAGATGAGCTAACCGAAAAATTATGATGCTTATAATGAGTAGTGATGATGAATTTTTACAAATGGCATATGAAACCTTGCAATATATTGTTGAATATTGCCAGGAATATCTTAGTGGTAATGCACTTGTCATAGAGAGTAATGAATACTGCAAATTTGTAGTTCCCAAAAATAACCATTTGTAGGATTCACAAGACAAAGAGGAGGAATGCCAAGAAGGTGAGGTTGACAACGAGTTGCACACTACAAATGCTATGATTGTTTATGATGCCTCTATCTTTGGTGATGATTCTTGTAATGCTAAAACTAATTATAATTTATATGCGGAGGCCTCGTGCCTAGATACTCATGAGGAGAGCATTACTAATGATGAACTAGAGATAGAACCTTGCTATGAATCTTTCGATGCTAATATGTAGGAATTTCATGTTGCAAAGGAAGAAAACTATGAAATTTTTCCTTCCAATGGTAACCAAGGTAAAAGTTTGAAGATTATATTTCAACCTCTAATCTTTTCATTGCACCTACAACAGGGGAGGTCGTCGCTGGGGAAGAGGAGGTAAGGGCTATGATTCGATGCTCCTCGTTTCAATTCCTTTGATGGGGCGGTTGAAGATGGAGAGGCGCGCGGATGTAACAGAGGGGAGGGGAGGATGGCCGGCGATGTGCCTCGCCCGAGTACGGTGAAGATGGAACTATCGAATGCAGTGGTGCGGTAGCGGTGACGTGAGGTGGTGGAGAGAGACATAGTCAACATAACATATTTGGAATAATTAAGATTCTTTGGGGGTATTTTTAGATTATTTATTTGAACTGACAAGTGGGGCCCGATCCAGATCGGAAAATTGATCTTGATAGATGGGCCGAGGCTGTCAGAATTCTGTCAAGTCATGTTTAGGAAAGGTTTAATATTTAATGAGAAACGAAAAAAAGTGGTAGATTTTTGCTCTGAAACATAAAATGATACCAAAATAAATATTTAGCCCAAAAAAATGGTGGTTTTATGCTACAACTCTCGAGTGTGGCACTTTGTAGCTCGAGCTACATGTAGCCTGTTTTTCCAAAAAAAAATGGTATTTCATAGTTTCAAAGAATTATGAACAAAGATAGATAATGTTGTACTCTACCACTGTGAAAAAAAAAAACAATACGAAAGACTGCGCATTTTGGGTTGTGCAAAATTCATAAATTTGTGGATCTGAACAGTATAGATTTTGAAACCTTTAAAATTGGTCAGAATTTCTCATTTTTCTGTAGCCTCGAATATAATGTATTTGATCCTGATATTTTGCACAGTAGTAAAGTACATCATTGCTTAAGAATTTTTTTTCAGAATTTTTTGAAATTTTAAATATTGAATTCGAATTTTGTAAAAAAAGAGAGCCATGTAGCTCGGGCTACATTTGGACTTTCAGTACAACTCTGTGTACATGAGATTTTAAGAAAGAATTGCTGGTAGTTTCTTTTTAGTTTCAGAAACGCGAAGGAGCTACGGTAAGCCTTTGTATCCAGATCACTGGAGTGATGGGCAGACAGTGTGGAACAAACAAGTCGCGGTCTCGCAGCACGAGCTTGGTGGCTTCGTTCCCGTGTCGATCGTCGATCTCGACAACTCCGTATACAAATTGGAGCGCTTGGGGTTGGCGGGCGCCCCCACTGCCCATCCTCCGTTGGCATCAACGGAGACACCTCGGTCGGTGGCGCGTCGCTCTTCCTTAACTGCAACCTCCTCGCTCACTCGCTCGCTCGCCCGCCCGCCTCCCTTTCTCTCTCACGCATCTTCGTCTCTGCTTTCAATTTCATGGTGCGCCACTCCTCCTCCACCCCTTCCCTGCTCCTTCGCTCGTGACGTCGGCCAAGATCCACCTGTCGCCGCAGGAGCTCCTCCGTTCATATATACGAGCGAGCTACACCAGCCGCGGGATGTGAGTTCTCGCCGGCCGTGCTCTCCTCTCTTCTTGGTTCTTGATTCGCCATTGCTGGCTTCACTAAGCTCCGTCCGTGCGCTAGGTGAATACTGACGATGACGCATTCGTGATGCTGCTGCTGCGTAGGAGTCAGCAGCCGGGGAACGACCTGCCGGAGCTTCTCTGGCAGAACGGCCCGGCGCTCCAGCGGACGGCGGCGGCACCGTTCCCGCCATTCGCCAGCAGCGCCGCCGGCACCAGCACCAGCGGCAGGGCACCGGAGCTCACCACGCACCACCCGGCATCCGCGACGGCCATGCGCGACCTCCTCGGGGCGCCGGACGACGACGCCGTGCCGTGGCTGCATTACCCCGTCATGGGCGGCGTGGACGACGACGACAGCGACACGGCCCCGCTGCCCCCGGAGTACTGCTCCACCTTGCTCTCCGGCTACCCCGACCTCCCCGCTGCGGTGGCGGGCAGAGACGCCGGAGGGGCGCCGTCGACGTCCCACTGCGCGGTCGCCGTTCCGCCTCCGATGCCGGAGCCGGCGGTTCCCAGGCATCAGCAGCAGCAGGCTCGGCCGAGCGGCGAGGGCATCATGAACTTCACCTTCTTCTCGAGGCCCCTGCAGCGCGCACCGCCGCCAGCCAACGAGAGGGCGTCCGCCGCGGCCGCGCCGAGCAACCCCGTGGAGTCGACGGTGCTGCAGGCGTCGGCGAGCCGGCTGAGGAGCACCCCGCTCTTCTCCGAGCAGAGGATGGCGTGGTTGCAGCCGCCCAAGGACTCGCGCGCCACGGTGGCCCCTGTACCACCACCGCCTCCTCCGCCGACGCCGCCGGTCCCTATCCGGCAGGGAGAAGCGTCTGCGGCGTTGGCTCACAGAGTACAACCGGAAGCGAGGGCGGCTCTTGAGAGGGCGCCGCCTCAGCCGCCCGCGACGGCGACGACCTCATCGGTCTGCTCCGACAATGTTGACCGGAGCCAGCTGAAGAGGAGCAGCAGCAGCCACCAGGCTCCGGAGTGGTCCGTCAGTCAGGAGGACGAGGTAATTAAGCTATGGCATGACATGCATGGTCATCACCATCACGCAGCCATTGATCCAATCTTGTGTTTCTTTCTTGTGTGGTTCACAATTTAACACCAATGCAAACGTGTTGTGCTGTCCGCAGGATCTTGACGATGAGGCCGGCGGGCTGAGAAGGTCGGCGTCGAGGAGCACCAAGCGCGGCCGCACCGCCGAAGTGCACAACATGTCGGAGCGGGTACTTGCGTCTCTTCTTGCGTCCAATGCGTTTACGTATCTGCGTTTGTGGTTGCTAAATCGGTATGAGATTGCTATGTCAGAGGAGACGGGATCGGATCAACGAGAAGATGCGCGCCCTGCAAGAACTCATCCCCAATTGCAACAAGGTAGATACCCATTGATCATCTCTGAGGAAAGAGACCAATTTTATCTGAACTGGATAACATAAATTATTTTCGGTGCTGTAGATTGACAAGGCGTCGATGCTGGAGGAAGCCATCGAGTACCTGAAGACCCTACAACTCCAGGTGCAGATGATGTCGACGATGGGGACGGCCGGGCTGTGCATGCCACCGATGCTGGCAATGCAGCACATGCAGATGCAGATGCCGCCCATGGCGCACTTCCACCACCACCACCTCGGCCCCATGGGGTACGGCATGGGCGCCTTCGACCCGCGCCTCGCCGCCGCCGCCGCTGGTGCGGCCCAATTCCCATACCCGATGATCCCCGGCATGCCCATGTTCGGCCACGGCCCCGCGATGCCTTCCCCCGCGCCGCCCTTCCCCCAGCAGGCGGCTGCTGCGGGCGCTCAGATGGCCGCCGGCGATGACGAGGCCGCCGCCCAGGCCGAGCAGCAGACGTCGGGCGACCATCCGCAGGTCCCAGGAGCAATGTAGCTAGCTTGACAATGTAGCAGCTCTAGCATGCACGTCGATGGCGGAGCTGCAGCCTGACTCTGTACTTCCAGCGATTTTGCCCAGTCGATCTGCTGTAGCTGTAACTTTGTGAAACTGTAGAATGGTTCACTGTTACTGCTTCTTCAGCATGTCAGAAGATAGGCCGGGATACAGTGGCTGCTGCTGTTGCTGGAGAGGATCAATGGATCACGATTGCTTTTGATAGCGGCCGCGGTATTCTATCCTGACATACATGACCTACCCATTGTCTGCTGCAGCAGCAGAATTCATTGCTGGATTGCTGGTGCTGCAGACAGGCGTCCATCCGAAGTCTGCTAGCGTTGTTCATGCACATGCATCAATGCATCATGGAGCATTTTGTGGCTGCAGCTTTGACGTGGCACGAGCTCTAATTCATGTCTCATCAGCTAGCTTGTGGGTGGTAGCGTGCGTCAGGACTGTACCAGAGATGCTTCCATCACATCGTCCGCAAAGATGTTCTCCACGCAGGGGAGCAAAGCAGACCCCAATGGATTTGGATGCGACACAAGGACGTCTTGGCTCCAATGGTGCCTTTGAGAGCATATCCACGTGCCCTTAGGCCATCTCCAGCGGCGCGACGCATTTCGGACGCCCAGAAGTGGTCGCGAGCGTCCGTTTGCGTCGTCCCGCGGACATATTTTGTTCGCTCGTCCGTTTGCGTCTGGGTGTGCTCCCACCGGGGCGGCCCATTTTTTTAAATTGCAACATAGTAAAAAACATTGAAAGTAGTACATAAAAATGCATAAAAATTATACAAAGTAGATCTATAAGCCTAGACTACTTGCTTCCTGACGGGCCGGCACCGTCGTTGCGTCGCTCCGTCGCCTGCTTCTCCGCCGCCTCCCGCGCGACCGCTATGGCTCGGTGCGCCGCCGCGTCCTCTTGCGTGCACCGCTCCGGCCTCGCGTTGGCGGCCTCGTCCTTTAGCGTCTCGAAAGACTCGACGAGGGCCCGCTGCTCCGCCGCCTTCTCCTCCGGTGTCGGCGCATCGGGGTCATCGGATGACCAAGATATCTCCGAGTCGCGAGTCCTCGGCCGCACGGCACCGCCGCCGCGCGCTGCCATTCCGCTCGGCGTCCAACGCCGCGTGGCCTCGCCGAGCCTCCTCCTCGTGCTTCCTTCTCCGCTTCAGCCAGGGCCGCGACGTCCCCGACCGGCGCGGAGGAGATCGGTGCTATCTTCGGAGTCGACCTCCTCGAGGAGCTCGACGCCGGAGGAGGTGGAGTGGGACGTGAAGGTGGAGGTGGAGGCGCGGCGCCCGGCCGCGTCCCGGCGCCGCTCATGGTGGATCTCGCTGGAGGAAGCGGCGCTACAGCAGCGGCGGCTAGGGTTTGTGGGGAGGAGATGAGATGCTCGCGCCCCCGTATATAGCGCGAGGCAGGCGACGGCCGCGCCACGCGTGGCATCGCCATTACTACGTGCGCAGAGGTAGGCGACGGCCGCGAGCCACGCGAGGCATCGCCATTAACGCGGCCGCAGCACCGCCGAAGCGACGCCTCGGCGCCGCATCGGCGGAGAAGACGCATCGACGCTGCGCACGCTCGCGGAAGCCGAGGCACGCCATTAACACGGCCCTGCAAAGGCTGCAGCGTGCCGCCCGGAAGTAATGCCGCGGAAGATGAAGCAGTTGTGCCGCTGCCAGGCGGGCCCGCGCGAGGACCGAGCGGACACTCGGAGCGACCGACGAGCGCTCGCGGAGACGCAAACCCCGGCGCATATTTGGGCCAGGTTTGCGTCTCCGCGGACGGCCCGGTCACTTTGCGTCACCCCGCTGGAACAGGCCCCAGACGCATTTCCGGTCACGGCGGACACAAACGGTCGCTCAGCGTCCGTTTGCGTCGCGCCGCTGGAGCCGTTTGGTCGGCCCTTTTGGTCGAAATCGACCGCGCGTCCGTTTGCATCGGGGGTTGCTCCAGCGGCACGACGCATTTTTTAGGACGAATCATTTTTTTAAAACATGAAACATAATTTACATACTTAAAACATTTAAAAAAAAAACTAAACGCCTACTGCTGCTCCTCGTCGCTGTGCTGCTCCTCGTCGCTGTCGAGCACGATGATCTCCGGTATGACCCACGGCCAGTAGCCATCCGGGGGAGCGTACGCCGGGCGCGCCGCCGGTACTCGAGGTTGAGGAGGTTGCGGCCGTGGCGGCGGTGGAGGCGCCTGTGGCTGCGGCCGTGGCGGCGGCGAGGCGCCCGGTGGCTGCGGCCGTGGCGGCGGTGCGGAGGCGCCTGCGACACAAGGCCGTGGCGGCGGTGGAGGAGGCGCCCAGTGGATAAGGCCGTGGCGGCGGTGGAGGAGGCGCCGCCGACTCCGTGAGCACCTGTCGAGCAGCTTCATCCGCCGACGAGCCCGGCGGCATGACGGCGGTGGCGTAGCGGGGCAGCGGCGGCTGCGATAGGCGCGTCGTACTCGGGAGACGAGGACGGCGACCTTCGCCATCTCGTCGTCCGTCATGTTCTCCGGGAAATCGAAGTTCCGGCCTTCCGCCATGGCCTGCTGCCATTCGTGGAAGACGACAGCGCGACGTAGTCGTCGCTGTCGTCCTTCACCTCCTCGCTATGGTACGCGAGCGCCTCGACGAGTCGTCGTCGTCGTCGTACGCGACGTAGGCTTTGTCGTCGTCGTCGTCCTCGCGGTCGTCGGTGTCGTTGTGCTGCGTCTGCTAACGTCGCGTCGGCGCCTGCTGGCGACGCGTCGGCGCCTGCTGTCGACGAGCCGCGCCATTGATGGCGAAGGCTGAGGCGCAGACGCGGAGAAGCTGACCGCCGAAGCGGTGCCCTCGGTGTAGACTCGCTGCCAGGCGGGCCCGGTGGAGACGCGAGCGGACACTTTGCGCGTCCGCGCAGCGTCCGCAGAGACGCAAACCTGGCGCATATTTGGGCCAGGTTTGCGTATCCGCGGACGGCCCTGTCACTTTGCGTCGCGCCGCTGGAGAGGGTGCCAGACGCATTGTCGGTCAAAGCGGACGCAAACGGTCGCTCGTTTGCGTCGCGCCGCTGGAGATGCCCTTAAAACACCGTCCGGATGTTTGGTGTCGTTTTTGGTCGCGTCTATTTTCAGCCCTGTTTCCCGAACGAGACCTCCAAACATTTTAATATTATAAAATATAAAGTTTTTCAACTAGTTTTGATTATATTTTACAAGTTCGAATTAAAAACGGCTACATGATCGCCCTAGCCTACTTTCCATCCCTTGGAGCGTTTGAAGGTCCTGCCCCTTCGTTGCCTTCCTCCCTCTTCCGCTTCTCCGGCGCCGCCGCACGCTGCTCCCTCTGTTGCACGCTCACTAGAGCGCGGTGGGCCGTCGCGTCCTCCAGGAGCCGTTGCTGCAGCGCCGCCTCTGGCGTCATCCTCGACCTTCTCCAACATCTCGAAGGACGCGAGGATGGCCCTCTGCTCCGCCACCTTCTCCTCCGGTGTCAGGGGTTTTGGTATCGCAAACAAACACTGGTACCTCGGCAAGACCATTGTGGTTATCGAACCGCTGGGGGCTAGCAGCAACGCTACAGGCTAGTCATGGCCAGGCGACGACGGAGCACACCGACAGTGGCATGACAGAGAGCTAACACAGTGTTACCCAGGTTCAGGGCACTCGTGGTGTGGTAAAACCCCTATGTCCTACCTTGGAGTGGTATTGATATCTCTTCGAGAGAGATTATGGTGTTACAAGGTGGTGCCATGGAGAGGCTCTTCCTAGATCTCGATCTGATCTACTCTAACAGGAAGATGATAGATATGCCTTGAATCAGATCGGGATTGGAGCGATCGGGTCCCTTCAAATGGATAGGTACCCTCTCCTTATATAGAGGACTGGCTCTCCTTCTCACACAAACTTGGGGGAGGGGTAACCACAAACATGCCACAGGAAGAGGACAACTGTCCCTAGCTACGCGCATGGACACGGTCCATGCCTCGGGAAGAACCTCCGGTCCACATGAGTGGTTGTGGACGATGTCTTTTGAATCCTAAAATTTGATTAGAAGGATAGAAATTCCATGAGGGTGGGCAAAGAAAAATCAAATCTTTTTAATTAGTTCTAGTTTTTTGCAATTTTCTTATTTTATTATCTATTCCTTTCGTCTTTTTACAAAATATTTTTTTATAGAATGCACATTCAATAAAAAAAATTTATTTTGCAAACTAAAAAATACAATAGTCAATATTCCTTATAATAGATATACTTAATTATATCATAAGAATCTTAAAATATTTATTTTGCAAACTATGGAATGGATGCGGATATAGGCTACGAGCATAAATGCAAGAATATGCAAAGCCGGGTATAGAGACTTTTCTTTTAATTGAATCAACAAATATTTTTTTGAATAGAAATTCAATGTATCTAACCTATTATTTCACAAGAGTACTAGTTGCTGAAGACGATTTCAGAATCAACAAAAGAAAGAAAATTTTATCTTATTCTCCCAATTTCAATCGAACACCGCTGAATTTAGTATTTTACATCCCACAATAATTTGCTATAGAGAATTTCTATTAAATAAGATATTATTGCTATAATAAATTATTCTTTTATTTTATACATTGTGATCATTACGTTAATGGATTAAGAAAAATGGAAAGAGAGGGATTCGAACCCTCGGTAAACAAAATTCTACATAGCAGTTCCAATGCTACGCCTTCAACCGCTCGGCCATCTCTCCTACATAATCTTATTATGGAAAATAAACTGAGTGATCGAATAGCGAGGGTTCTTATTCCTGCAGGACATGTACAATAGCAACTGCTCGGGGGTTCCATAGTTCTATTGGAAAAATCCCTTTTGATGTAAGTCGAAGGATCTTAGGATATTTTTTTACTAGGAATTGTGCTCCTTATAAAATTCGGGTTTTCCCGCAACCAATGAAAAATAGAATGGAAGAATTCTTCTTATGGCATAATAAAATAAGAAAACCTTAGAATTATGTTTCTATAAAGTATACTACACCATATTATCGAAATCAAAACAGGGTATGTATGAGACAATTAATGACTTTGAAAACACGAAATAGTTGATGAGAGAAGTTGTTGTTGAGAAATAGGAAAGTGGAATGAAATCTAGTATTAGCCAAATATTTATTATCTCTTCTAGTCCAAGCGGAAGGAAAAGGGTACAATTACAATTTGAGCTGAGGGGAAGATTCATATCTCTTCTATCTATTTAAAGTATATGGATTTAGAGCATATAGATTGATCTATTTCTAAGAATCATATGTGTTTGTTTGTTTTTATGTTATTTTGTGAAGGAATGAAAACAATTATATATGGAATGGGTTGGGAATATGCCTAGATCCCGCGCAAATGGAAATTTCATTGATAAGACCTCCTCAATTGTAGCCAAAATTTTATTGCAAATAGTTCCGACAACCTCAGGAGAATTGCGAATATTTTATATTTCATTGCGAATATGTTAGGGAACAAGAATATTGTGTGAGAGGAACAAATCTCATCTATTCGGGGAACAATAATATTGTGTGCGAGGAACAAATCTCGTCTACTCGGGGAACAAGAATATTGCGACCAAGGAACACATGCCGCCTCCTCTGGGAAAAAGAATATTGCACATGGGAACAAATCTCGTCTACTCAGGAAACAAGAATATTGGGTCACAGATACACATGTGGTCTACTTTCAGAACAAGAATATTGCCTCTCGGTACAAGAATATTGCCTCAGAGGAACAAATCTTGTCGATATAGAGATCAAGGATAGTGCGTCCTAGAAACAAATCTCGTCGACTCGGGGAATGAGAATATTGAACCCGAAGAATACATCTCATATACTCGGGAACAAGAATTTTGCGTCCTAGAAACACATCTCGTCTACTCATAGAACGCGAGTTTAGCGGCCGAGTAAAAATTCCCATGAGGGACTAATTTTCTAGAAAAGCAATAAATTTTCTAAATAAAGGAACAAATTGTTATTCATCTAGGAACAACAAAGGTACATACATCACAGAGAACAAAATAATACAAAGTACTTAAAAGTAACGAAAAGAAGAACAAAAATGAGTAAAGAAAAAAAGATAATATAAAATAAACTAACGAAAAAAAGAAATGGAAAAAAGAAATGAATGTAATAAATATAAGAAAATGAAAAATAAGAAATGAAAAAAAAGTATATAGAAAAAAGAACCATTAGAAACTGAACTAAGTAAAAAATCAAATGGAAAAAAGAAAAGACCTAAAAGGGAAGATCTAAGAGAAATAAAAATATAAGAGAGAAGAAAAACAAGGTAAGAAGCTAATCTGGACATGAAGAAACACACGTCCCCGTGGTGTTTAATCAGATTGGTGGAGTACATGTAGTCCATTCATTGGTTGGTGGAGGACAGCATGCATTTGAACAATTACGTGGAAGCAACTCCATATGCAGTGGTCCCCATCGATCAGTGATGCAGCGTCCAACTTTTTTTTTTTTTTTTGTTTAGATCAATGCAGCGTCCAACTTGATAGCGAATGAACGTACGAAGACTCGATATGAAACGAACGAAACGAATCAAACATAAGGAAATGGGCGCGTAGGAAATCCTTCAGCGACGCTACCGAGTCGTTTCGCGGAAACCTATTTCCCGCCCAGCAACGGGGAAGATTAACGACTGCCCGCGTGCGGGGGCGAGCGGGCCGCAGCCCATGTCCTTTCGGTTTCTTGTTTATTTTAATTCTTTTATTGGTTTTAGCATTTTGTTTTTCTTTTTTTTTATTTTTCCATTTTTGAACATATTTTTTTCAAATTCGAGAAAATTTCAAATGCGAGCAAATTTTAAATTAGAGAAACTTTCAAATTCGAGCAAATTACAAATTTGAGCAAAATTTAAACTGGAACATATTTCAAATTTTTGTTCGGTTTTGGAATTTTCTCAGATTAATTTTTGCCCGGTTTTGAAATTTGCTTAGATTTAAATTTTTGCCCGGTTTTGAAATTTGCTCAGATTTAATTTTTGATCAGTTTCTTAAGTTCAAAAAAATGTGTATGCATTCATGTAGATACCGGGATTAGAACTACAGTCCCTACCGAGCAGGTCGGTGTAAAGCAGTTCCCGCGCCAAATCTTATACACCGACCAGCCGCTACCGTTGACCAAACACCCCCGCGCGTGGTATGGGCCGGCCTGGTCGGCCCAGTTCACCTATTTTCTCTGTTTTCTATTTTCTGTTTTCTATTTCTATTTCCTTTTTCTTTTTTTCTTTTTTTTCTTTTTTTCTTTTTTATTTTCTGTTTCCGTCTCTTTTTTGTTTTTTTTTATTTTTGTTCAAATTCAAAAAAATTTAAAAATTGAAAATTGTTCAAAATTCAAGAAATGTTCAAATTTGAAAACCTTTCAAATACAAAAAAAATTCAAATTTGAAAATTTGTTCAAATACAAAAAATGTTCAAATTATAAAAGCGTTCAAATTTGAAATCCGTTCAAATATATAAAGCGTTCAAATTGGAAAAATGTTCAAATTCGAAAAATGATCATAGGTAAAAATGTTAATTTTTGGATTTTTTTTACAAATTTTAACAACTGTTCAAATTTAAATTATGTCCATATCCAAAAATGTTCAAATTTCGAAAAAAATTAAATCAAAATCTGAATTTTTTAAAATCTCGAAAATTTCAAATCTAAACAGATTTTTGAAATTTTATTCTACGAAAATATATTTTTTAAAAGTTAGATATTGAAAATAAAAATATTAACAAAAAAAAACAGGAAACAAAAGAAAAACCGTACCTACTCTTAATTGGCGGCGGCCCAACCCACCGACGTGGTTGCTGGGGTGTGCGGTGCCCCGTACATGCCGACCTGGTCGGTGTACAGCAGGCCCGGTTCCCGCGATAGTGGGGATCCCGATCTCCATCTATGTCCAATATGGGCCGAGTGTCCGTGGAGAAGCTACTATGGAGGTCCCATTGGTGTCATGTGCCCCGAAACGCACAAAGGCCTATACCTATACCTAAGCTTATTTTAAAGCGATTCCGATCGAGGAAAAAAATGAGGTATCCGGGACGCGATGCGGTAGGGCAGGAGATGAGCGGATTCAAGCGATGCGGCTGCGGCCACCCCTCAGCCTCTAGAGGCCGCCCCTAGGAGTCGGCGTCGCACCATAGGCGTAGTACCCCCGACTCGGAGTCTCGATCCCTTCATAAACAAAATCGGAGTCTCGGAGATTTGTATAACCTTGTATAGGCGCAGCAAAACAGCAATTCCTTGTCTCAAAGATCGATGTGCTAGAACAAGTCACGGTGATCGATCTTTGGCGACGAGACAGATTTCCCCCCGGGATCGAGTAAGTTTGCCATGTCATCGTCGTTCACCGCTGGCGAGCCGTCGATGTCCGCCTCCACCATCGTTGCCGACACGGCAAGGGGCTGCCACATCCTCAAGATCGACGGCTATTCGAGCACCAAGGTGAACCCCAATGGCGAGGCCATCAAATCCGGCCAGTTCACCGTGGGCGGCTACCGCTGGCGCATCACGTACTACCCCAACGGCCGTACCCCCGACTCGGCGGACTACATATCCCTTTACCTGGAACTCGACGAGACGGACACCAAGTCCATCAAGGCAAAGTTCCAGATCCGTTTCGCCAGCCTCGTTACCAGGCAGCCGTCGCTGAAATCGGCAGCTGCGCACACCATGACGACAGACAACGGGCGTGGATACCCGAAGTTCGTCAAGAGGGAGGACCTGGAGAAATCGGAGCACCTCAAGGACGACGCCTTCACGGTCAGGTGCGACATCGTCGTCTTCAACGACTTCCGCACCGAGGCGACGCCCGTCGCCAACCAGTTCGTCACCGTGCCGCAGTCCGACCTGAAGCAGCACCTCGGTGACCTCCTCAAGGGCGAGAAGGGCGCGGACGTCGTGTTCAGCGTCGGCGGCGAGACCTTCGCCGCGCACCGGTGCGTGCTCGCTGCCCGGTCCCCGGTCTTCAGCGCGGAGCTTCTCGGCGCGATGAAGGAGGGCGGCAGCGGGAGCGTCGTGCGCGTAGACGACATGGAGGCGCAGGTGTTCAAGGCGCTGCTCTGCTTCGTGTACACGGACTCCTTGCCGGAGACAGAGGATGAAGGCGCTGCCATGTTCCAGCATCTACTTGTTGCGGCCGACAGGTACAACATGGAGAGGCTGAGGCTGATTTGCGAAGAAAAGCTTTGCAACCATATTGATGTGCACACGGTGGCCACCATTCTTGTGCTGGCCGAGCAGCACCGCTGCGACGGGCTCAAGAGAGCATGCTTCGCTTTTCTCAGCTCCCCGGTGCATCTCATGGCAGTCGTGATCACCGCCGGTTTCGTGCATCTAAAAATTAGCTGCCCCGCCGTTGCAATGGAGCTCATTGCTAGATGCTTGGCACCTTTGGGGACCTCCGTTACACTTCGTATGGCAGCACCCAACGGGACCAAGCGGGCTCGGGTTGATGAAACAGGGGAACTGCTACGGCGTGCTTCTTAGTTGCGCGCGGCTAACAAGGTCTGCCAATGTTCCTTGGGTCGCTAGGTTACGGGAATTCTAAAGTTTCATCAAAACAAGTCACGAATCGCATCCGCATTTGAACTTTCTACTACCTAGGTAGCTACCTCAGTATATGACTGAATCTCTCCTAGCAAGGTGGGAAGTCTCTGCATTTTGCCTCTGTCTTGAACTGTTGATAGATCATGTCATTGTGATCGAGTAACTCTTGTACGATTGTGAGTTGATTGCCACTCTATTACTAGTAGTTCAAAGATCGTGCGTCGCCACTGGTTTTTCAAATCTTTTTTTTTCTGACATATAATTCGACCCATGGTATATATAGTTCATAAAATATGCACGATTTTCCTGATCTAAATTAAGCGAGAGTAGATGAAGATCGACGCCATGACTCGGTCCTCTCACATCCTTCTCCGTTAGCAGTTATTGCTCCAAGCTCCGACCACAACCAGATCTCGCCCTCTCTCGCGAGCTCTACTCGGATACCACTGCCAACGATGATGCAAGAGGACGGATAGGCGTCTCGCCTTCTCCCGCTCCCCTTCAACATAACGCTAACATTGCAAAAGTTTCCTCCACTACTACAAAGGAGTAGACACTGGTGCTACAAGGAGTTGGCGGCGTTGGTGCGGGCGGTGGGCGGCAGTGCTATCAGGGGTGTTCGTCGAAGATGCAAGGAGAAGACGGGGATGCTACAAGAGGGGGTGTTGCTGCTGCAAGATCTTGTTATACCATGTTATATTCATTACTGGTAACAATTTTACATGAAGATCGCCGCCATGACTCGCTATTCACATCCGTCTTCGTCAACAGTTACTGCTCCAAACTCCGACGACGACTAGATTTCTCCCTCTCTCGCATGCTCTACTCGGATACCACCGTTGCCGCTGTTGCAAGAGGAGGGGTAGACGTGACACCATTATTGCAAAAATCGCCACCACTTCTGCAGAGGAGTAGCTGCCGGTGCTGCAAGGAGTGGGCAACGTTGGTGCCGGTGGTGGATAGCCTTGGTCTACTGATGTGACGATGAAAATAAAACATGTGCACGGGTGGTGTCCCATCCGATAGACGGGGTCCATGTGATCAGATGGTTTGGGAGGCGGAGGATGAGATCGATGTATCCTCATTCATGAGGCGTTCCATGAAGAACGAGAGAGTTGGTGGGGCAGCGGGTGGCGGCCACCCTTCAAAGTTCGACGGTTCTACCCCAGTACCGAACTGAGAGGTCGGCCCATCCCATCGAGGAGGTGGTTGCAGATCAGAAGTTTTTTTAGAGCAACCTCATATTTCATTAATAGAAAATCAAGTTACATGAGGAGAAAAGAAGTGTCCTAGAAACTTTGCATAAAAGTAATCCTAGGTTTGATGTACTTGCTAAAGCCAGCTGCCGCCACTAAACACCAACGTCGCCTAGACTCGCGTCGAAAGAGGCGCCGAGCCTCCACCATTGCCAGATCCAAAAGAGCACCATTGTCAATGAGGCTTTGTGAGTCAATGAACAGGCCCGCTGCAAGTAGTGAGGCACATGTCGATGTGGCACGTTGACCGGGGGACGTTCCCGTGCAACCCTGGGCTAGGATCCATCGTATCCCATTGACGAAGTCAAGGAATAAGGACAAATCAACCACCTCCGAACCAACATCCTCGCTCCAGAGCATCCACCTCGCCCCGGCCCCTAGCGCGGCCGTGGATAACGATGAACTTCATCAACACGCCGAGAAACATATCTCGCCAGATCTAAAGAAAGGCAAGAAGACCAAGCCGCCGATTTAAAAGATCGATAAACACACGATGCCATCAACTTCGAGACGCTGTTGTGAAGGTCTGCACTGGTGTGGGAGTAGAGTTGAGCCAGATTTATTTGCCTAGCCTCCGCCGTTCCCACCACCCCAACGACGCGCCATCGCAGATAAGCCCTAACCATAAAAACTAGAGCAGAACGGGGAGAGAGGGGTTCCCCTCCCTCCTGCCGCCAGAGCAGCAAGCGGGGGGAGAGGATACCAACTCTCATGTCGACGGAGATCGGGGCGAGAGACGAAGGGGCAGGGGGTGTTGTGTATTATTACTATTTTTTTTAGAACACTGTACAACGCAGACGCTCACAAACACGCACGTACAAACACCCCTATGAACGCACGCACGCACACCCTACCCCTATGAGCACCTCCGAGGGACTGAGCCGACATATCTTGAGGTTGACGAAGTCACCACTGGCGCCTCGCTGTTGACGGGCACGTCACCTACCACTAAAAGCATAGCACCGGTTAAATCCTGGAATAAATCCAGGTAAATGCAAGCACCCATGTCAAGTCTAGGACTTGAACCTGGGTGGGTTGGTTCCACCACAAGGGACCTAACCACCAGAGCCAAGCTCTGTTTGCTTGTGTATTATTACTAGGGTGTCCAAGGTTGGGCCTTGGGTGGGAAGTGATGGCAAAGGCAGGGTCGGAGGTTGATGGTACGCTAGCTGGACCAACAAGAGACTTTTTTTTTAAAATTATTTTTAGTTTTTTTAGAGGAACGGCCGAAGCTTTTATTGATCACTTAAAACAAAAGTTACATGAATTCCCATCCCATCAGGGGGTTTACAAGCCACACATGTCTGCCAACATCTAAAGTAGTCCTTGATCGTGCAAGACGATGCGCTTCACCATTAGCTTCGCGCCGTTCGTGGATGTAAAAAACATCCCGAAAAGAAATCCGACAAGATAAGACCTCCTTTATCACAATGCAATGAGGCCGCCACTTTGTTTGCTCTGCAGTTCCTTGACTGCTGACAAGCAATCTGAATTTTATTAGCATGTAGATCAGCCGTCAGCGACATTGCCTCTGCGCAAGCCATAGCTTCAAGGGTAACAGGGCAAGATATTCCATTGACCCTGATGGAGGAGACTACCATCCCCGTTGAACATATTTTCAAAATGTTCCATCATTGGGTATAAGTAGAATCTTCATAGCCAAAAAAAAAAACACAGTTAAAGTCAAACGTTTGTCGGTGGCACGGGGTTGTGTTTGAAGAAATGGAGAACCTTCCCTGCTCATCTCTACAGACCGCACTGAAAGCGCCAGACCCTTGGGACTTAGCCACGATGGGAATTTTAATTCTTTTTAGTTAAATCCGATTCTGGAACTGCAATTTTTTTTTTTTTTGAGGCAATTGGGGAGGTGCATTTTATGCTCTTTCTTAGGCCGGCGGCGTGGGCTGTAATAGCACCTCTCGTAGACAGATCTAAGGGGCCTTTGGAAATAAGCTTATTTCGACAAGACTCAACTCCCCTATGAAAACTTATGAGCCCACCTTTGCTACAGAACATAACGAGTCAGCCCATTGTTAGTTGGCCCGCCGTTTCTTTTATTTCTCGAGGGCCACATTGTTTGCTCATCCTCACGTTATCTTCCACAGTTCCATTATTGTTCTCATGTAAAAAAAAGGGAGTTGTATTATTTTTCTTAATAAAACCTAGACTAGTGCAAATGATGCCAATTTCAACGTTCACTACGGGAGAGCTTCAGTCTGCCGACGGCTGCCAGCCGTCGGCACAGCAAAGAAGGCCGTCGGCATAGGCTGTGCCGACGGTGACCGTCGGCGTAGCGTCGTCGGCATAGTTCTGGTCGGGGATCGCCCGATCACCGTCTGGCACGAGACCGGCCGTCAGCACGAGATGATTAGTGCCGACGGTTATACCGTCGGCATAGTATTTCAAAATTTTCAATTTTTTTTGAAAAAAGATTCATATTATGTTTTTTTTAAAAAAAATATTTTTTTCCAATTTTCTTCTTATTCTTTTTTACTTGTTAATCTTTCACAATCACACTTACTTGTTAAATCTGGTTGACTTTATCGGAAATGAGGTGGGAAACGGTCTCGGCATGGCATAGTTTTCCGAAATGAGGTCATATTTGGCACGTGTGTGGGCCCTAGGATGGGAAGCAAGACCTCGGATGCGGATTTCTAATCCGGCCCACGGGCAACCATCTTTTCATTTTTAGCGTGCCCAAACGGTTTTTATTTGTGAAGCAGCTACATGGGGCGCATTTTAGTATGACGTGAAACCTCCGTGCGATGATAGTAGACCACCTACGCACCACCTATCACATGGCATGTACACGCGTTAGCTATTTGAGAACCCATGAGGCTTCCGGCGGTGTCCCGCCGAATCCGCTGGAAACTGACCGGATTTGAACTAGGCCTCAACTATCCGTCACTCCAGAAATTCCGGAAAAAGTGTTTTTAGTTCTACGACGCATCATTATATGTGCTAATTTTTGTTTGTTTAGTTTGTTCGCGAATGGGTGCACCCGCACGCCCGGTACGGCGATACCGCATGTCCCGGGGCCCTGTTTTGGCCAGATGGCAATTTGAACGAAGTCAAAAAATCCCACGGAGCCGCGTGGCGTCATTTTATATGTCATGGTAACTATTCCGTTTGTCAAAACTGGGATACGACAATTATTTTGAAAACCCTTCACGAAAAGGGCTATCACGTCCGGAGTTCTATGGATTTCAGGGGAAATGAGGAAGGAAACGCCTCAGCATGACATAGTTTCCTGAAACGAGGTCATATTTGGCACGTGTGTGGGCCCTAGGATGGGAAACAAGACCCTGGGTGCGGATTTCTAATCCGACCCACGGGCGACCATCGTTTCATTTTTAGCGTGCCCAAACGGTTTTTATTTGTGAAGCAGCTAGATGAGGAGCATTTTAGTATGACGTGAAACCTCCGTGCGATGATAGTAGACCACCTACGCACCACCTATCACATGATATGTGCATGCATTAGCTTTTTGGGAACCCATGCGGCTTCCGGCGGTGTCCCGCCGAATCCGCTGGAAACTGACCGAATTTGAACTAGGGCTCAACAATCCGTCGCTCCAGAAATTTCGGCAAAAATGTTTTTAGTTCTATGACGCATCATTATATGTGCTAATTTTTGTCCGTTTAGTTTGTTCGCGAATGGGTGCACCCGCACGCCCGCACGGCGATACCGCATGTCCCGGGGCCCCGTTTTGGCCGGATGGCAATTTGAACGAAGTCAAAAATCCCACCTGAGCCACGTGGTTTCATTTTATATGTCATAGTAACTATTTCGTTTGTCAAAACTGGGATGTGGCAATTATTTTGGAAAACCCTTCACGAAAAGAGCTATCACGTCCGGGGTTCTATGGATTTCAGGGGAAATGAGGTGGGAAACGGCCTCGGCATGGCATAATTTGCTGAAATGAGGTCATATTTGGCACGTGTGTGGGCCCTAGGATGGGAAGCAATACCCCAGACGTGGATTTCTAATCCGACCCACGAGCGACCATTTTTCATTTTTGGCGTGTGTGAAAGCCATGAAACCTCGAACATTATAGCTCATTTCTAAGAAAATTTATTTAGGTATTCGAAATATTCCATTTTTGATATTTTTCTATGATAGATCTTGTTTTTCTCGCAAATTTTGATATATTATACTTATTTTTCTCAGCTTAGAATGATTTAGTTATGCTTTTTTGAAGACCGCCATGGAGAAATAGGAAAGCTATGCCGACGGTTAAACCGTCGGCACAGGTCTGTAGTGGAAAAAAAAGGAAAAAAAAAATGTTGTGCCGACGGCTAGACTGGTCCTGTGCCGACGGCCAGAACTGTGCCGACGGTGACCGTCGGCACATCCAGCCTGTACCGACGGCCAATTTAATGCCGACGGTCATCCTCATCGCCACGCTCCGGAGGCTACTGTATCGACGGTCCCGACATTTGGCCGTCGGCACATCGCCTGGCCGTCGGCGTACGGCAATAGCAATTCTCCCGTAGTGGTTGTTACTAATAAACTTTTGACACTTCCAACTTTGCTGTCCCAGATGTAGATCGAAATTAACTTTTATATATGCCGTAGCTTGTCCTCACCACAAGGCAAGGAAGGTCAGTAACCCAATCTAAAATGATCTGATGTAAAGCATCCCAACTTTTGCAAGGACGATAGCCAGATTTGTGTTATTAGTGGGGAATGGCGTTGTTTAATAGTGCTAATAATTGGCGATGCTGGGACGACTTGACCTGTCCCTTTCCCCTCCTGCCGACACCTCACACCCCTCTTATCTCTGTCCATCCGTCCAGACAGCCATTAAGCAGGTCAGGTCCATGTTGACATGATATGCTATGCATGCTTGTTCCATGGATGCAGCATCAACTCTTAAGTACTATTGCTAGCAATTCACATGTGTACTCACTGCTAGCTAGCTCCTCTCCACTTCAGTCTCTAGCCTTTCTCTCAAGTGTTCACCTCTAGCGTCTGCATGGAATGGTGCATATATACAATCTTATCGATTTTTCTTACCGTAGAATTATTGTGCGACCTCCTTTTTCCTGTTCATCATCTTGAATTGTTGCGAGTTTTATGGACCGCTTTTGATTCAATAGGAATATCTATAGGTCCTGATATGGAGACGTCCAATCGACTGACTCAAGCTTGGCGCCGTGCGAGTGATGCCGTGGGCCTTTCTAGCTCTAGGTGCACCGCATGCTAATGCGAGTGCTAATGCTGACGCTCTCTTCTCATCAGCATTATTGTTGGCAGAAACTTGATTAATTTTCTGAGGCAAGGCTGTCACGCATCGACACTGATATTACGAGCAGAAAGGAACTACTAACTTGATCACGTGACACTAATGGCAGCGACAAGAGTACTTTCTGGTAGTACAATTTTACTGCTGGTTTGGTTAGTTTAATTCTGCCCAAAGAAGAGCTCTGGATGGGAATTAACCCTGTCTCGTCAGCTCTGGTACCTTTCTTGTCCGATGCTAATTGGATTTCTTTGATGACGACGATGGTGACTAATTGGCCATTAGCAAGCGACGCAACTGTCCAAGATTCTCATGGATGGGCACGGGGTTTTCTGCAAAGCATATGAGTACATGTGCTGGAAAGCTCAGGATTAGTGCAATGGTGAGCACGGCAAACAAAGGGGAAGAAATGTCCTATCCGTAAGGGCCGTCAATTTTGCATGGTTCTCCCTCCATTCTATATTACTCGTCACGGGTTTGGAGGTATCTACATAAAATACGTCTAGATATATATACTCAAACTAGCGACAACTAATATGAAATGGGGGAAGTACAAAATAGATGCACATAGCGTCTACCATCATCGACTCAAGGGGGCAAAGACCAACCCCACCGCCTCCCCCAACCCTAACCCCAACACCCTCCTCCTCCAGCCACCACCGCCGGGCAAAGGCCCGGTGGCGTTGCGGCGGCGGGGGACCCTCTCCGGCTGCGCCGGGCAGCGGCTCGGCCTGGTTTTCGTCTAGGTTCTCGGGAGACGTCGTCGTGATGTTGGAGGCGGCGTCGCGTCAGAATAAGAGGGCTGGAACTCGACCCCCATCTCGGCAAGGCCACTTGTGGCGGCGCCGACGAGCTACTGGCCAGGTATCCTCCCATATCTGTGGATCTGGGGAGGGTGTTCTCCCCGGGTGCGGTCGATCTTCGATCGCGCCGCGGGGTTTGTGGAGTCTGTTTGGGAGTCGGAGGAGTGTTGTTGCTGTTGTCTTCCCCTTGGACGGCCGTGGTGGCGAGGGAGAGGAAGAGGATGGCACCACCGTCCTCCTTTTTAGGGCCGTGTGTGCTCTTCTGGTGGTCTGCGGCTGCAGTGTCTTGCAGCTCCCTCCGGCCGGCCTTGGTGGTGAGGGGTGGAGGCGGCTTGACGTGTAGACGCCTGAACCTGCCAGATGGTGGAGCGTTCTACTGGTGGCTTGGGTCTACTGCTCGGGGATCTTCGTCTGGAGGTACTGCTAGCTGGTTCTTCCCCATCTCCTGCCCGCCCGATGGTTTAGAAAAGATTATTAGCTCTCACCCTCCGGGGTGGGCACTCCTTCGGTGTTCAAAGCCCAGTGTGGCGACGGTGGCGGCGGTGATTCGATGGAGTTGGAAGATGCGCTGCCTCTGGCTCTGGTCTCTGTATTTTTTTGGTGACGACGAGGACGATAGGCTTGATTGTGGTCTGAAAGTATGGTGTGAGGTCAATTCTTGCAAAAGTCTGGGATCATATTGTATTTTCCTTTATTTTTGGAGTCGTTTGTAATCGGTTTCGCCAATAAATTCTATCAGTTATTATCTCAAAAAAAAAATCGACTCAAGGGGGCACGCTACTTATCTGAACGAACGTCGTGTTGATTTTACAGTTTAAACGCACATGTGATAATGAATAACCTCGTCCCACCACAACGCCATGCATGGGCCTATGCGTAGCAAGTTGTGCGCGTCAATGTTGGAGAGGGGAAAGTAGGGCCAGCAGAGCATGGAATTCTTCTTTGTTTTGCACTCTACTTGCCTTGCCTTGCCGTCCATCGATCCATTCAAGGGCATATACATGGACAGCACTATTATAGCAGGACCATTTGCATTGTTGTGCAGCATTGCATCCATGCATGGCCTTAAATCTTTCTTTATGGGCTTGCAAAAGAGGACTTGTCTTTGGCCTGATGAGATACTGTAGGCCATCAGATATTGCAAAGACCATCGCCCATTAAACTGCATTCTTATCATCTATAGCAGCTTAGTAAGTACAAGTGCAGATATCTAGGTTATCATGCCAAGAAAGCAGTCAAAGAATCATGGCAAATTACTGATAGCTTATTGTTCTCTGAATTCTCAAGCACGTCACCAGCAGGACTCTAGTGCTCTTTCTGTTGTTAAAGCTTTTGTTGGTGCTGCTACAGCAATTTTTATGTTCCACTTTCTATAACAAACTCTGCTTGCCATGCTACTACTTATGTTGTCTCTATTGTTTCCAAAATGAAGTTGAAAACTTAAGAAATTCTATTGTTACATCGAGGAAAAGTCTGTGCCACACCTGAATTTCCATGTCGAACCGTCGGTACGGCTTTACAGTTATCCAAATCTCTTTCCTTTTTTCAAGACAGCAACTTTTCATGCATGGCATAATTCTCATGGAGCTAGCTAATTAACCACCTTTCTTCAGCCTGGATGCTAGGCAGTGATTGAACAGGAGAACATATCGAGCTCCACTGAGCAAAAAAGTAGCTAAGGTAGTGCCTGCATGCATGCACTGGGTGCTTTACACACACATTCCTCTCCTTTCTGATGTAATATGTCGACCTGGTTAGTTATATCTATGGTCCCGTTGATTGATACACGACCAGAGTCATATGCATATATGTGCCTTAATTTGACTGTGGGTTTGTCCTGTTGTCACAGTAATTCAGATATGAGCTCAGCACTACCTAGCAAACTTAGTTACGATGTGATTTCACCTAGTATCTTCTAGAAACTATTGCAGGAGATAACTGTTATACAGACATAGAGTGATGAACTAGATTCTCACTAGCTATAGGTACGTTGTAGAAGTGGTACACTGCATAAACACTGCATAGTGCGACGCAATGTAAGGCTGATTGGACTTGTCATCTTTCTGTCCCTTCGCCTTTCTTCAGTTTTTTTTTTCCTTTGTGACTTTGTAAAAAAACATATATATCTTTGGAGGAGGGTCTCACTGATCCTTCCACTTTTCCCCTGTGCTCTTTCCCAAAGAAGGTATGCTGCATTGGACACAACCGGAATCTAGGTCTACCATGTGTACTTACCTGTGTGCTCAAGATCTTATAATTAGTTGAACAATCCATGGCATGTCTAGTAGTTTTGAAATGAAGTTCCTTAGTTGTCTCATTCCATAGAAACCCGCATGAACGAGGAAACTTTTTATGCCCTTCACATCGTGAGGCGGTGGTAATCATTCAATGGCTTCTATTTTATCCCTATCAACTTTTATGCCTTTTCCTGATACTTCGTGTCCAAGAACTATGCCTTCTCTCACCATGAAGTGGTATTTCTCCCAGCTTAAAACAAGGTTAGTATCTTCACATTTCTGCAAAATCTTATGAAGATTGTTAAGACAATTATTAAAGGAGGTTCCATAGACGAAGAAATCGTTCATGAATACTTCCATGACATCCTCTATAAAGTCAGCAAAGATAGAAGTTATGCATCTTTGAAAAGTGGTTGGGCGTTACATACCCCAAAAGACATACGACGATAAGCATATAATCTGAAAAGACAAGTAAAAGTAGTCTTAAGTTGATCATTAGGATGAACTATTATTTGAGAAAACTCATAGTAGTCATCCAAATAATAAAAATAAGAATGATTTACAAATATTTCTAACGTCATATCTATAGAGGATAATGGTTCTTCCTAGTTTCCTTATTCAATTTTATAAAGTCAATACACATTCTGTATCCTACAATTGGTCTAACAGGAATCATTTCTTGCTTTTAATTTGGTTCCACAACGAATCTGCCTTTCTTAGTTACGCAATGCATTGGACTAACCCAATCACATTCTTTAACAAGGAAAATAATGTGGGCATCAAGTAAGCGTATAACCTCTTTTGTTATATCTTCCTTCATTTGAGGTTTTAACTTCCTTTGGAAATCCTCAACCTATTCGGCTACATCTTCTAGGAATATTCAATGAGTGGCTAAAGTTGGTCCTATTCCCTTAAGATCGGCTAGAGAATACCCAAATGACTTGATGTGTGCTTTCTTAAGATCGCCATAATTTTGATTTTCTCTTCTTCTGAAAGGTCAGTACTAATAATAATTGGATATTTATTTGAATCATCTAAATATTCTTACCTTAATCCCTCTGGTAATGGTTTTAGTTGTGGTGGAGGAAGTTCTTCATCTCCCTTCCTTTTTGGTTCTTCATATTCTTCACTCATAAGAGGCTCCATAATAGGTATTGAGTCAAGATACTCATTAAGTTATCTGTTCTCCGGATCTTCAGTAAAACCATCTTCATTGTATATTCTTCCTTGTGTATCATCAATTGGAATACCATAAAATACATCAGCCAAATCAACTATGGTCGTGCCTTCTTCAAGGTCCCTGTAATAAGGCTGCTCTCTAAAATTGGATAAGTGGATTTTCACTTGCTCTCCTCTTTGCAATCAATTCTAGCATTTACATAATTTAGAAATGTTCTTACAAAGATAATAGGACGACAAGGATATCTATCAATTTTAGCAATTTTTTCATCGTTTTAGCATATCAATAACAACAAGCTCAATGGAAAAAATGTATCTACCATCATTCAAGTAAACCTTCTTAACTACTCTCAAAGGTACACTAAGAGTTCTAACCTCCATTTGAATAGTAATATCAGTTCATCGAATAACAGATGGTGATATATCTTCTAGAATTTCATGATATCATGTATTACATATAATATTTATAGAAGATCTTAGATCACACAAGCCATAATAAGAAACTCCTCCGACTGAACATGGTAGTAAGGACTTACCGAACTCCTTACTTTTGGCCTTACCCTAAATAAGTTTGGAAGTGTCCTCTTCCATTTTCACTATTTTGCGATTTGCGAACATGCGTTCCTCAAGACTTTTTACCTCTTTGATGATTTTGGGTTCCTTGTGTGTTTCTTCAATGATCTTAGAAGCGAGTTTCTCCTCTTCAACGTGTTTTGTGTGTTGTTGGGCTTCATATGCTGGATCATGCATTCTTTTGGTCATGTGGAAGGGAGGAGGCTACTCGTAAGGACGTCTCTCCTTTGCTAGACCAGAGGAGCGTCAGTATAAGGATATTCCACCTTTCGCTTCGGAGGTCTTTCAGCGGGTTTACCATACCCAAACCATCCTTTATTGGGGGCTTAAATTTGTTCTGCTACAACTTTTAAGACATGGAAGACAATATTTCTATCTACAATGATGTTTCTGAGCTAGTTCATCTACTTATCCTATTGCTACAAAAGCTTTAATGCAATAGTGTTTAATTTTAATTCCTCATTTATCTCCAAGATAAGAAGACCAAGCTTCCCTAGTTTGATGCATTGTTTCTAAAAGTTACATGCATGTAATAATAAGTTCTAGAAAAGATCATCAACATGCCATATCTATTTCAATTTTATTTGCTTCTCTTAGCCCTCCATAGAAAACATACCATTTAGGTAAATCGTGAAGGGGACATTTACTTAAGTAGTTATTTACATCTAACATGGTATCTTAAAAGACTTTCACCTGGTATATTCTTAAAATAAGCATAGTGTGTCTTGCTCGAGTTGTTTTACTCATAGGGTAATAATGAGACAAGAAAGCTTGTGATAGATTCTTCCAGGTGTCTTCTGATACGTCTCCAACGTATCTATAATTTCTTATGTTCCATGCTAGTTTTATGACAATACCTACATGTTTTATTCATACTTTATATCGTTTTGATGCATTTTCCGGCACTAACCTATTAACGAGATGCCGAAGCGCCAGTTCCTGTTTTCTGCTGTTTTTGGTTTCAGAATCCTAGAAAGGAAATATTCTCGGAATCGGACGAAATCAACGCCCAATATCTTATTTTTCCCGGAAGCTTCCAGAGCACCGAAGAGGGGCCAGAGAGGAGCCAGGGGGGCCCACCCCACAAGGCGGCGCGGCCAAGGGGGGGCCCTATGGTCTGGTGACCCCAGGTCTCCTCCGAGGCTGCCCTTTCGCCTATATAAAGCCTCCATCGCGAAAACCCTAGGAGAATAAGCCAAGATACGAGAAAAGTTCCAGAGCCGCCGCCATCGCGAAGCCAAGATTCGGGGGACAGAAGTCTCTGTTCCGGCACGCCATCGGGACGGGGAATTGCCCCCGGAAGGCATCTCCATCGACACCACCGCCATCTTCATCACCGTTGCTGTCTCCTATGATGAGGAGGGAGTAGTTCTCCCCCGAGGCTGAGGGCTCTACCGTAGCTATGTGGTTCATCTCTCTCTCCCATGTGATCTTTATGTGATCATGAGCTTTGTGATCTAGTTGAATATCATCTATGTGCTACTCTAGTGATGTTATTAAAGTACTCTATTCTTCCTCCATGTTGTAATGTTGACAGTGTGTGCATCATGTATTACTTGGCATAGGTTATGATTGTAATCTCTTGTAGATTATGAAGTTAACTATTACTATGATAGTATTGATGCAATCTATTCCCCCTTTCATAGCCTGACGGTGACAGTGTGCATGCTATGTTAGTACTCGGTATAATTGCAATGGTCTATTATGCACTCTAAGGTTACTTAAATATGAACACCGAATGTTGTGGAGCTTGTTAACTCCGGCTTGAGGGAGCTCTTGTAGCCCTACACAATGAATGGTGTTTGTTATTCAACAAGAGAGTGTAGAGAAAGTAGTATTTGTTTATTCAGTTATGTGATCAATGTTGAGAGTGTCCACTAGTGAAAGTATGATCCCTAGGCCTTGTTTCCAAGCACTGAAATTCCGTTTATTTACTGTTCTGTTGCATGTTTACTCGCTGCCATCTTTATTTCAGATTGCTATTACCACTCATATTCATCCATATAACTTGCAACTTACTATCTCTTCGCCGAACTAGTGCACCTATACATCTGACAAGTGTATTAGGCGTGTTGGGGACACAAGGGACTTCTTGTATCGTAATTGCAGGGTTGCTTGAGAGGGATATCTTTGTCCTCTACCTCCCTGAGTTCGATAAACCTTGGGTGATTCACTTAAGGGAAACTTGCTGCTGTTCTACAAACCTCTGCTCTTGGAGGCCCAACACCGTCTACAGGAATAGAAGCGTGCGTAGACATCAAGCTAGGCGCCGTTGCCGGGGAGGTAAGGTAAAAGGTATTCACATCCTCCGACTACTAAGCTATTTCCTAGCATTGTTGCCGGTGTGTGAGTGCTCGAAGCTATTTCCTTTAGATCCCGCAATTGCATCTTTTTGTTTCTTGTTTTTATTTTTCACTAGTTAGGCATAATGGAAAACAACGGTGAGCTTTTTAATCTATTTCCCGAGTTAAGACATGAATTGTTTGATGCGAAAATTAAAAAACCTATGGAACCTTATTTGCATGATAGTAGCAATGTTATTAGTATGAACGCAATTACTGCTAATGCTATGGAGAAGTCTAAGCTTGGGGAAGCTAGTTTATATAAAAATAATCTTTTTTGCTCCTCAGCTTTGGAAGAAATATTTTGCCCTGATAATGCTTTGTCTCCAATATGTGGTGATTCGAATGATGCTTGTGATATTTTAAATCCACCTGTTGAAAGTATTCCATATAAAATACCTATGAAAATTATTGAACATGTTATGGATAACCGCTATGAAGGGGATGGAACTGTCCATCCAGGAGATCATTTACTATTTTTGCATGAATTATGCGGGTTATTCAAGTGTGCAGGTATCTCTATGGATGAAGTAGGAAGAAACTATTTTCTATATCGCTGTCTCGTAAAGCGGCGCATTGGTATAAATTGCTGAAGAATGGGGATTCTCTTGATTGGAAAGATATTGTGCCTCTATTTTACTCTAAATTCTATCCTCCAAGTGAAATTCACAAAGACCGGAACCGCATATATAATTTATGGCCTCATGATGGAGAGAGTATTGTCCAAGCATGGGGGAGATTGAAGTCTTTAATGCTCAAATGCCCCATTCATGAGCTTCCCGGTAATATCATCATTGATAATTTCTATGCAAGAGTTTCTTTTCAAGATAAAACCTTGCTGGATACTACTTGTTCTGGATCATTTACACGCAATGAAGAAGAGTTTAAAAGGGACCTTCTTGATCGGATTCAGGAGAATACTGAAGGATGGGAGAACAACAAAGGTAAAGAGTCAGGTATAAATTATGATTATGAATGCATTGAAACTTTTATGGATACTGATAAAATTCGAAACATGAGTTTTACTTATGGTCTTGACTCTCAAGTTGTTGCAAATCTTTATAAAGCTTTTGCCTCTCATTTTGAATTTCCTAGGAAGAATTTTGATAAGTATCATGAACCTTTTAAAGATGCTTGCATGAAGGATGAAACTGTTATTAATGATTGCAATAAACATGCCCAAACTTCTGAAAATACTATTTCTTATAAGCATGTTAATTTTTGTGGAATGCATAGACCTTGTGGAATTAATCAAATCGAAGATGAATATTGTATCCATCATAGGAATGAAAAAACTAGAAAGTGGTTTAGGGCTCTATATGATCTTGGTAAAAAAGTTTGTGCCCTCTATCCTTTTATTTGTGAACTTTGCCATAGAGTGGGTAATTTTAATTTTCAATGCTCCTCCAATGATAATTCGAACCCCATGAGTGCTGCAAATTTGTATTGTGATGATGAAATCCTTCTTAATCAGCATGATGAACTTACTTTATTTTTGTGGTGTGAAGAGTTATCAAGAAAAATTTCTTTGTTACATATGAGTGATCTTGATATTGATGATGTCCTGCATGGGTGTCTTTCTTATTGCATTAATAATTGCCATACAAATATTTACATACAGAATATTTTAGAAGATGACACTTTGCCAAAATATGATAGGACCGTTGTGTGTTTTGAACTTATTAATGAAAAGGAGGAATCCTCCCAAGTTTCTTCTATTGTTTCTGGAAATAAAACAGGTTATATGGAGAAGCCTCTCCCTCCTAAAGAATGGAACGAGGAGAATGAGAAGAAGAATAAGGGAACGAAGAAGAAGAAGAAGAAGAAGAAGAAGAAGAGGGGGAATAAAAAGAAAGAGGTAACAACATATCCCTGCGTGTATGAGATAACGATAGGTAACCGTAAGTATGTTGCTCCTAATGATTATTATGATAATGAATCTGAGTACAATGATCTTTCTATGCCCTTTACCTACATTAGTGATCATGTAGAAGAGCACACTACTTTTGATATTGAAAATCTCCGGGAAACTAATTCTGAAAATGATGATGTTAATAATTGCCATAATATTAGTATTATCCATGCTTCTTGCCATAATGATATAGAAAGCTCTAAGCTTGGGGATGAGGTGTTTGAAAATCCTTTTGCTACTGATGATTATATGCTTGATACATCTCCTTCTAGTAACAATGATGGTAAGGTTACAGATGAACATACTGTGGAAGATAACTATTCTATTTCTTATGATGACACTATGCCTCCAATCTTTGACAATTATTATAAAGATTGCTATGACACATGTTATAATTATCCTTATGAAACTTGTCATAGTTATGGTGGGATCGCTAAAAATCATTCCCTTAGTATGCAACTTGTTTACCATGTTCAAATTCTTGATAATGATCCTGCTCCAATTACTATTAATGAGAAGAGTTTTCTTATGCCAAAATTAATGATACTTTTATGCATATGAACCATGATAAGAATGTTTTAAGTGATGGGTATATTGTGGATTTCATCAATGATGCTACTGAAAGTTATTATGGGAGAGGAAAATATGGTTGTAGAAATTTTCATGGTACTAAAACACTTCTCTATATGCTGAAGATTTTGAAGTTACTTGTGTTTTATCTTCCTATGCTTGTCACTTTGTTCTACATGAATTTATTTGTGTACAAGAATCCTTTTCATAGGAAGTGGGTTAGACTTAAAAGTGTTTCTTATTTGCTTTTGATGCTCTCTTTTGCTTCAACTCTTATTTCTTATGAGAGCATCATTAAAATTGCTGAGCCCATCTTAATGGCTATAAAGAAAGCACTTCTTGGGAGATAACCCATGTTTTATTGTGTCTTGGAAGTTGTTACTACTGTAGCAACCTCCCCTTATCTTTATTTTATTGCATTGTTGTGCCAAGTAAAGTCTTTGATAGTAAGGATGATACTAGATTTGGATTGCTGCGCAGAAATAGATTTCTTGCTGTCATGAATTTAAGTAGGCCTCTCTGTAGGTAACTCAGAAAAATCTGCCAATTTACGTGTGTGATCCTCAGATATGTACGCAACTTTAATTCAATTTGAGCATTTTCATCTGAGCAAGTTAAGTGCCCCAGAAAAATTCGTCTTTACGGACTGTTCTGTTTTGACAGATTCTGACTTTTATTTCACATTGCCTATTTTGCTACGTTTGATGGATTTCTTTGTTCCATTAACTTTCAGTAGCTTTGAGCAATGTCCAGAAGTGTTAAGAATGATTGTGTCACCTCTGAACATGTGAATTTTTGATTATGCACTAACCCTCTAATGAGTTTGTTTTGAGTTTGGTGTGGAGGAAGTTTTCAAGGGTCAAGAGAGGAGGATGATACAATATGATCAAGAAGAGTGAAAAATCTAAGCTTGGGGATGCCCCCGTGGTTCATCCCTGCATATTTCAAGAAGACTCAAGCATCTAAGCTTGGGGATGCCCAAGGCATCCCCTTCTTCATCGATAATTTATCAGGTCACCTCTAGTGAAACTATATTTTTATTCTGTCACATCTTATGTGCTTTACTTGGAGCGTTTGTGTGCTTTTATTTTCGTTTTGTTATTTTCATTCTCTGAATAAATTCATGCTTGTGTGGGAGAGAGACACGCTCCGCTCGTTCATATGAACACTTGTGTTCTTCGCTTTATTTTTAATGTTCATGGCGAAGGTTGAAACTGCTTCGTTCATTGTTATTTGGTTGGCAACAGAAAATGCTTCATGTGGTAATTGGTATATTGTCTTGAATAATTTGATACTTGGCAATTGTTGTGCTCAAATAGATCATGTTTAAGCTCTTGCATCATGTACTTTGCACCTATTAATGAAGAACTACATAGAGCTTGTTAAAATTTGGTTTGCATGATTGGTCTCTCTAGAGTCTAGATATTTTCTGGTTAAGGTGTTTGAACAACGAGGAAGACAGTGTATAGTCTTATAATGCTTGCAATATCTTCTTATGTAAGTTTTGTTGTAATGTTTTATACTTGAGTTTGCTTCAAACAACCTTGCTAGCCAAAGCCTTGTATTGAGAGGGATTTCTTCTCGTGCATCCAAATCCTTGAGCCAAAAACTATGTCATTTCTGTCCATCATACCTACCTACTACATGGTATTTCTCTGCCATTCCAAAGTAAATTACTTGAGTGCTACCTTTAAAATTTCATTCCTTGTCTTTGCAATATATAGCTCATGGGAAAATAGCCTTAAAAACTATTGTGGTATTGAATATGTAGCTTATGTATCTTATTTCTTATAAGTTGCTTGTTGAGCGGTAACCATGTTTCTGGGGACGCCATCAACTATTACACCTTTGTTGAATATCATGTGAGTTGCTATGCATGTTCGTCTTGTCTGAAGTAAGGGTGATTTGTCATGATCAAATGGTTTGAGTATGCATATTGTTAGAGAAGAACATTGGACCGCTAACTAAAGCCATGAATCATGGTGGAAGTTTCATTTTGGACATTAATCCTCAATCTCTTATGAGAATATTATATGTTGTTGAATGCTTATGCATTAAAGAGGAGTCCATTATCTGTTGTCTATGTTGTCTCGGTATGGATGTCTAAGTTGAGATCTATCAAAAAGGAGAAATCAAATGCGATCTATCTCCTTGGACCTTTGTACAGGCGACATAGAGGTACCCCTTTGTGACACTTGGTTGAAATATATGTTATGCAATGATAATCCATGTAAATCCAAGCTAATTAGGACAAGGTGCGGGCACTATTGGTATTCTATGCATGAGGCTTGCAACTTATAAGATGTCTTATGCATAACACATATTGATTATTACTACCGTTGACAAAATTGTTTCTATGTTTTCAAAATGAAAAGCTCTAGCACAAAAATAGTAATCCATGCTTCCTCTCGCGAAGGGCCTTTCTTTTACTTTATGTTGAGTCAGTTTACCTACTTCTTTCTATCTTAGAAGCAAACACTTGTGTCAATTGTGTGCATTGATTCTTACATGTTTACCTATTACACTTATTATATTACTTTGTGTTGACAATTATCCATGTTGAAGTTGAAAGCAACTTCTGAAACTTATATCTTCCTTTGTGTTGCTTCAAAGCTTTCTACTATGAATTTATTGCTTTATGAGTTAACTCCTATGCAAGTCTTATTGATGCTTGTCTTGAAAGTATTATTCATGAAAAGTCTTTGCTACATGATTCAGTTGTTTATTCATTGTCTTTACCATTGCTTTGAATCACTTCATTCATCTCATATGCTTTACAATAGTATTGATCAAGATCATGTTGGTAGCATGTCACTTAAGAAATTATCTTTGTTATCGTTTACCTACTCGAGGGCGAGCAGGAACTAAGCTTGGGGATGCTTGATACGTCTCCAACGTATCTATAATTTCTTATGTTCCATGCTAGTTTTATGACAATACCTACATGTTTTATTCATACTTTATATCGGTTTGATGCATTTTCCGGCACTAACCTATTAACGAGATGCCGAAGCGCCAGTTCCTATTTTCTGCTGTTTTTGGTTTCAGAAATCCTAGAAAGGAAATATTCTCGGAATCGGACGAAATCAACGCCCAATATCTTATTTTTCCCGGAAGCTTCTAGAGCACCGAAGAGGGGCCAGAGAGGAGCCAGGGGGCCCCACCCCACAAGGCGGCACGGCCAAGGGGGGGCGCCTCCCTATGGTCTGGTGGCCACATGTCTCCTCCGAGGCTGCCCTTTCGCCTATATAAAGCCTCCGTCGCAAAAACCCTAGGAGAATAAGCCACGATACGAGAAAAGTTCCAGAGCCACCGCCATCGCGAAGCCAAGATTCGGGGGACAGAAGTCTCTGTTCCGGCACGCCGCCGGGACGGGGAATTGCCCCCGGAAGGCATCTCGATCGACACCACCGCCATCTTCATCACAGCTGCCGTCTCCTATGATGAGGAGGGAGTAGTTTTCCCCCGAGGCTGAGGGCTCTACCGTAGCTATGTGGTTCATTTCTCTCTCCCATGTGATCTTTATGTGATCATGAGCTTTGTGATCTAGTTGAATATCATCTATGTGCTACTCTAGTGATGTTATTAAAGTACTCTATTCCTCCTCCATGATGTAATGTTGACAGTGTGTGCATCATGTAGTACTTGGCATAGGTTATGATTGCAATCTCTTGTAGATTATGAAGTTAACTATTACTATGATAGTATTGATGCGATCTATTCCCCCTTTCATAGCCTGACGGTGACAGTGTGCATGCTATGTTAGTACTCAGTATAATTGCAATGGTCTATTATGAACTCTAAGGTTACTTAAATATGAACACCGAATGTTGTGGAGCTTGTTAACTCCGGCTTGAGGGAGCTTTTGTAGCCCTACACAATGAATGGTGTTTGTCATTCAATAAGAGAGTGTAGAGAAAGTAGTATTTGTTTATTCAGTTATGTGATCAATGTTGAGAGTGTCCACTAGTGAAAGTATGATCCCTAGGCCTTGTTTCCAAGCACTGAAACTCCGTTTATTTACTGTTCTGTTGCATGTTTACTCGCTGCCATCTTTATTTCAGATTGCTATTACCACTCATATTCATCCATATCACTTGCAACTTACTATCTCTTCGCCAAACTAGTGCACCTATACATCTGACAAGTGTATTAGGTGTGTTGAGGACACAAGAGACTTCTTGTATCGTAATTGCAGGGTTGCTTGAGAGGGATATCTTTTTCCTCTACCTCCCTGAGTTCGACAAACCTTGGGTGATTCACTTAAGGGAAACTTGCTGCTGTTCTACAAACCTCTGCTCTTGGAGGCCCAACACTGTCTACAGGAATAGAAGCGTGCGTAGACATCATCTTCAAATTCAATGGATAAAGTCTTATACCAAGCTAGTGCCTTACTTGAAAGTATTCGACTGAATAATTTCGTAAGAAAAGGCTATCAGTTTAAATGGTCCACATATATCTATCCAATCTGGAACTCAGTTGCATCAACTGAGAGGGTAGATCTAGATCTGATCTCCATTGCGGTGTCCGCATCTGGGTTGGGTTGGATGGGGAGTAGAGCATCAAGTGCCGAATGCACCGAGGTGAAACCAGCGAAGATGCTATGCCACCGATTGGATGGATCTTGTAGGCGGCGATGTGGCCAGCGGCTGGCACGTAGGATTCCGCCGCGATGAACGGATTGTCACTGAAGCAGGCGATTTGTCCAACTACCATGGAATCACCGATGCCTCCAAGAGCTTCCGCGTGAATCTCCACTCCAGATGTCGCTAGCCCCACGATGGGTACCAAATGTCGTTGCCTTGTCAACGATAGTGCCATGAGGGGGTCCTCAAGGCTAGGGTTAGTAGTGGAACTAGATGGCGGGATGTTCGGGCCGGTGTGGGTTGGCGAGTTACCCAGGTTCACGTCCCCTTGATGGAGGATCTCTACATCATGGTAGAAATTCAGTATGATGGGTTATGTTAAGCTTCATGCACTAGCCACTTGAACCAAAAGTCCGAACTGATGGAAAGGGCTAGGCAATCCACATATACATTTCACAACACCCCCACTCGCGTGTGACGGGAGAAGAGAAAGTCAAAACGTGAAAGAAGAAAAGCACACCGAAACAGGGCATCAGCGGTGGCTAAAGAGGGGGACAACAACAATTTTTAGGCTTAATTGCGAAAACCATGTGAAAGGGGGACAATAGCAATTTTTAGGCTTAATTGCGAAAACCATGTGAAAGCCAGGATTTGAACTCGAGACCTGGGGCTCTGATACCATGTTAAGCTTCATGCACTAGCCACTTGAACCAAAAGTCCGAACTGATGGAAATGGCTAGGCAATCCACATATACATTTCACAACAGGTTACAAGTGTTCTGTGTTGCCCTAAAGGTTGTTACCTGGCTGGCTTATAAAGACGCCAAAACCTAGGGTTTGATGGAGGTAAGGACCTAGCCAACTATGGAGTTCTAGTCTTTGTCGACAAGTATATCGTGTCTTGTACTTCAAGTCTCTATCTTTCTGAACCTTCTGGAATCTAGTGTGGGCGTCCTTAGTCTGTTGAACCTCTATCTTCTAGTAACTAAGCTGCCCTGCTAGTCCTATGTCTTATCCACCCAAATGGGCCACCTGGGCTTGCTAATCCAAGACCCTGTTGTGGGATACAATATTCTACATAACCCCAACAAGCCCCTTGGCCAAGATGGAAAGGCACCATTGGTTGGCCTTCCTCTTCGACATCAATGACCGCTGAAGCGGCGCTCCTGCCATTCTTGAGGCTCTTTTTTAGGCCTCATAACCTGTGGTCCACTTGGGCCGTTCCTTTAGGTCCCTCAAATAATGGGCCATCATGTAGGACCTTTTATGAATGACCTTAAAGTACTCCAAAGTTTGGGGGACCTAAATATATACAAACGTTTAGATCAGCTAAATGCAAACTAATGTACATTTACATATTTAAAATGGCCTTGGCCTTACCAAATTAGTGGCGTCGAGGACACTGATGGGGACGGAAAGATGTGATCGATCACCGCGCAAAACTTGTTGGTGTCTTGTTGGATGTAGCTCCATCTATTTTGGATTGTAATTTGGAGTCACTATGAATTCGGAAGGGAGCATGTAGCTGGCCTTCGCTCATGGAAATCTTGGGTGGCCTTCCTCCAATATGAATTATCTTTTTGGTCGGCACCACAAATTGGATCTTGGATAATTTCTATCCAAGACCGAAAAAGCCAATGGTCCTCCTTGCGATTGTAGCCCGCAACCCTTTGGCTCTATTTTTTCTTCAAGTAGAAGTCCTTTGGCTATCCTTCTTTCCTTTGGCATATTTCCCAAACAATGGCTCCCAGTCGATGTCGTAACCTTGGACTTGGGTCTCTTGCTCGGTCCCAAGGTCATCGTCCGGGATGAAGACGCCGCCAATTATCGTCCCGTGCATGTAGGCATCATCTTCCTCGGCTAACATGGGTATGCCTAATTGGGCTTAAGGTTTGTGTCACCTTGGTGCGTATTGCAAAGAAGCCCATGAGCCATGATGATGGAAGCTGAAGCCCGCAAGATGAAGTTTGTCGAATAAGGACATGCCCACTACGAAGCTGACATAGTTCTAGTTAGGCAAGTCACGTATGTAAACCGACCCGAACTGGACTATGATACCTAGCCTCTTATATAAAGGCTAGGAGGAGCCAGCGGGAGATCATCGAATCTTTGTTGTAAACCCTAGCTTTTTCTATTTTACGGTGCTTTAGCCTCATAATCAATCTGTTGGATAAGCTTTGTTTGTCTAACCAATCGATGAAATCACCAACGCACCACTTTTCCATGAACCCTAAGTCCATATCCATGGATATTGTCGAGGTGACCCCTCGTCAATTGCCGTCGTCCGTGGGAATCTTGGGCACTGGAGTCATGGAGTCAGCGATTTTTTCGGTTCCACCAAGCAACAACTCGACAATCGGCGACGGGGAAATCTGGTTCGGTTCCATAAATTTTCTTCCACACCAACCCGCCCTGCTTTTGGTCTTCGAAACTCTGGACCAGGGGATGGATCTGACGATCGGAAGCCTAAACTTCCGCGTCGGGTCGAGAGGATCTTCTCGCCTGTCGGGCTCGACTTCGTCGGGTCTGTCGGTGAATGTTGCAGCATCGCCAAGGTCAAGCTCATCCATCGGCTCGTCGAGCAAGGTCAACTCGCCGATCGTCGACAATGAAACAATCCACGATGCAGCAAGCTGGGGAGATCTTGCTAGCGTCATCGATGGAGTCTCCTTCTACAGCGAAAGTGAAGCTTCATTGGATCGGGATGAAGACTTCATCGACCAGCGTAGTCTCCGCCAAAGAGTAGGCCTACATATAATTGGCCATCACAAGCCTAGTCTCCAATGCAAATGGAAGAGTAATTATATGGTTGTGGCCATACTTGGTCACTCAGTGTTGGCACTGGCATTTCATCGAATAGAAAGCGTGGCGCGGCCATGTTCACTGGCGGGATCGCATGTGGCCTCTTTCTGGGTGCTAGGCTTGATTCGTTGGGCATAGGAGTGCGGTTGAGGTCAAGGCTAGGCGTTGTGGGGACGCCATTGAAGAAATGGATCTCTGGCAACGATGATTGCGACCCACCGAGTCGGGTGAGTGGTGCATGTCCATGTTGGACGAGGCATGTCGTAGCCAGCTACAAATGGGGTGGACGACACTCCAGAGGCGGCTTTTCGGCATGGGAAATCCCTGAGCTTGTAAAAGAGTTGCCACCGGCGGCCTAGAGGTGTCCGAGCGCCTCCTGCTTCATTATGATGACCGCCTCTGTGGCGGAGGTATAGGTGTAGAGCTGGGTGTCATTGGTGTTTTCCTGAAGGGCCATGGCCAACTCAGCAGTGGCATTTGCTGCGGCGTTGGCTACTAGATGTGCCTTCTTTGCCCTCGCGTTGATTCGTCGGGCACCGAGCTTCTTGGTTTACTCCACCCGCTCTGCCGGCGTCTGCTCTTTTTTCGCGACCTTGTTCTTGGTCTTGCGTCTAGTGGCGGTAGCAGCGGGGGACAATAATCTGCTAGGGCGGCGCGGGGGGGGGGGGGGGCACAACATGGGTGAGGTCCATGGTGTCGGCGGGGGTCCTCCATCGTTGGCTAGGACTTGGCACCGACAAACTTCGGTTGTTAGTGGCGGGAGAGGAAGAGACTTAAGTGCCACTAGCGAGGTAGCCCTGAGGTAGAGGGGGGCAGAAGGGGATGTGCCCGGATGCGGGCACTATTTGCGCTGAAGCATATCCACTCTAAGTTTAGACTTATAATAGATTGCCGAACAAATATGTCCGTTTTCCGTCGGGCCGTGGGCTAGAGTTTGGTGGAAAAAAAGACAGTTGCAGTTCGTTTACGTGGCATTGTCGAAGATTCCCTTGGACCCGATTTTTTTTAGGGCCAAACAGTTTCATATTCATTCATCATGGATGTCAGTACGTTTACAATCAGTAGCCAAGGCCTATTCCACACAATGTGGAAACGTTCCGTTCCAGCAGTAATCTAAACCAGTAGACATAGCATATCTAGCTATTGCATGTGCTACGTTGTTTTGATTTCTTTTTGCATGCACAAAACTCCGTTGTATCAGGTTTGATGCATACATATTGAAATCATGTAGAAGACTTTTGAGTTGAGACAAATGTTGTTCTTTGCTTTGGAAAGCCTGTGTAATAGTATTATTTGTCAGACTCGAAAATCACAGGCTTATCGCACCATTGGGCAGATAGATGAGCTCCCTCTCTGGCAGCCAGAGCTGCAGACTCCTGGACATCACAATAATTTTGAAAATAATTATGACGCCAATCGAAGCCTGTCCAGTTTCAGCGACGTAAGAGCCATCAACATTGAAGGCCAGTCTTCTTTTTCTTTGTTTCCTTGCTGGTTTCTGATTGGTGGTTCCCCATTAGTTTCTTCCCTTTTGGATCTAATGGTGTGTTTTTTGAGGTAAAATATAGGTTAGCATATAAAGAATTTGCATAATTCAGGAAGAAATGTACCGAATGTTTAATGGTGGTCTTCCCTTTATCATGTATAATATCGTTCCTTAGGTGCCAACATCTCCACAGCAACATCATGATAGCCTGGTGTATTTTTTTCTTGTCCAGCAGAACCAACAGCCAGTCCTCACCTGTTTTAATAATATCTTCTTCCCTGGGCAATTCCCATTGTTTTCTCATCTCACATCTTAGAGATCTAGCCTTTGTACATTCAATGACTGCATGGAAGCTGTCCTCCACCCCGTTGCCACAAATCTTGCATGTATTATGAACCTTCAGGTTTCTTCTCCATTTATTTCTTTTCATCGGCAGGTTATCATTTGCAAGCTGCCAATTGAAGAAACGAACTTTATTTGGAACTGGGGCCTTCCAAATGTTCCACCATAGTTTTCTTTCTCCATTTGGTGCATTAATCCCTGCAATGGCATTTTCTCTTTTCAGCATTGTGGCTAGATGGTAAGCACTTTTGACGGTGAATATGCCATTTTTTCTCAAATTGCCATGCAATGATATCTTCATTCGGAGTTTTAATCTTCAAAATTTCTTCAGCATCATGTGGTTGGAATGTGTCATTGACCAGCTTTTGACCCACTTTAATTTGGACTTTTTCTTTTTACCTGTGATCTTTAGAAGGCCATCACGGTTGATCTAGTTATCCCTCTATATGCGGATTTTTGAGTCATTTTCAACATGCCAAATTGTCCCCTTTTTAGGAGTTCTGGACCACGTTCCACTCCATTTTAGATTGGGGAAGAATTTTTTGTGAAAACAATATATAGAAGGTTTTCATTAGGGTAATATTTGAGTTTAGTTTTTGGAGGAGCCTCCAGCCTACCGAGCTAATAATGACTGGTTGAAAAGTCTAGAGTCTCGGAAACCCATTCCACCCATGCACTTTGGGTCAGTCAGGTTGTCCCAAGCTTCCCTGTGTACGTACTTTCCTTTTTTCATCGTTTTCTCCTCAAAAGAAATTTCTGATCATCCTCGTATAGTCTTCATGGAAGCTGGCAGGCATTCTAAGCGATTGAGCCACGATTTTCATCGAGCGATTGAGCCACGATCGGACCCGAGCACAGGCCTAGACCGTACGTGTGTCTGGTGGTACCAAAAGGCAGAGCCCGATAGTCTTATGGCCAAATGGCAGTCTTCAGTTAAAAACGTTAGCCGTTGGCGTCAGGCTGTGCCGGCCGACAGTCCGACGCGAGCGACAAGGACGCGCCGAGCTGGCGCCCGCGCTCGCGGACAACGCACACAGACACGTACGGCCGAATTATATCCACGTCCTGCTACCAGGCAATAGTTTGACACGGTCGACGCAGACGCGTCTGGCCGCGCGCACGCAGCAGCTTGTAGGAACGGACGCCGCCGGCGGCCTTGCCTGCCGGAGCTCTGGTCCGTTCGCGGCGGCGGACGGCGGCAGCCGCCGCGCTGGACCGCAGCGCGCGTGGCGCACCACGTGCATGGCCGTGGCGCCTCTGTGCAGCGTGCACGTACCGGGCTTGATCGGGGCCGGCCGGGGAGGTCCCCCGCCGCGTCGTGTGCATGCAGTGCAGGCGTCGCCAGTCCGGCCGGTCGCCGTCGGCGCAGCTGTGGCATGTGGGCGACGTCTACGTACGTGCCGTACGGCGCGAATCGGATCCCGCGGTAAAGCATAAAGGAAAATACCTAGCTAGCTCGCTCTGTAGTCTGTACCCGTTCCCTACATCGGCTGCCTATGTGCCGGTCCAACCCTATCATGTAAAGTGATTGCACTCGTGCGCATGCTTGCATGACGACGTGCTGGCGTCATCGACATCACACGAGATCGCTCGATCGACATCAATATACTCGATCCTATCCTACTTCAATACCCTTTACCAGTTTAACCATAGTCTGACCTAGGGCACATATTTTCACTATCACTCTTTTGTATGTGTATCTCCCGTCCGCTGTTACAGTTATACCGGTACTAGAGGGTTTCTTTTGGAATTACTAGGGATGATCCCAGCAGAGATGAGATGAAACCACTACCTTCATTCAATCCTCTTAAATTTTTACAAAACCTCACTCCCCAGTTCACTTGGTAGAAGTAAAGTGTTGAAAGCATAAGTAGAAATGTAAGATTTGGTGGGGATTATGTGTCCTAATCTCAACAAAACTCTAGTACCAAGGCTTTGTCCTCCATGTACATATGTACTTATCATATCCAGCTGGTATCGTACAGCTCATCCATTCATGGAGTAGCAATGCAGCATCAATGTGTACGACGTCCGTAGTCTGCGTGTACACAGCAACAGTTAATACCGTTATTGCCGTTAAATACATTTATTTGGCCAGCGAAGTACACCTACAGCTATACTCTTTCTTGTACATCCATCCCCAAGTATCGTGCATACTGCGTTTGCGTTTGCGCTACATAACACACTACTCATATTAGAAATAACATAGGTAGTAATATCACATATCAAGATATTTTGGTGATATGATATGACAATAAGAGCATCTCCAGCCGCGTCCCCAAACCGTCCCCCAAAGGGATTTGGGGCGCGCCGGACAGAAAATGCGTTCCAGCCGCGTCCCCCAAAGCCCATTTTTGTCCGGCGCGGCCCGATACGGTGTCCGGCGCCCCGAGCCCGTCCCCCGTCCCACGGGGACGCACGGGGACGCCGGACACAACGAAAGCGAGGCGGGGAGTGACGGGGCCGACCCGTCGGCCGGCACAGGAAGGCTAAAACCCCGTCGCCTACCTTTGGTCAAGCGACGTTAATGGCGTCCTCGTTTTTCCGGGCGACGCAGGGACGCGTCTCGTCGTGCATGGCCGCGTGGCCGTCCGCGCCGGAGTTATTGTGTGCAACCACCCGCTGCCGCCGTTGTTTTAATAAGACGCCCTGCCAGTTCTCGCCGCTCATAATCCTTCTCGTCGCCGCCGCCTCCCTCCCGGCATCTTCTCCTCGCCGCTCAAAAAATGTCGAGCTCGTCCTCCCGCAAGATCGCCACGGCGAACGGCTTCGGCCGCGGCAGCCTCACCGTGGCGGAGGCGTGGGCGCTGTACCACGCCCGGTATCCGGTCCCGCCGGACATGCGGCCGCCAAGCGACGGCGGGCCGGAAGATGACCGTGAACGGCATTGGCGTCCCGCCGCCGCCGAAGCCGGGCACGGATCAATGGAGGGACGCCATCAAGGCCCGTCGGGCTCAACTCACCGCCGAGGAGCGGTTGGATCCAACGTGGGCGGTCAACAACAACGACGCCTAGTGGGCGACGTACTTCAAGGCGAAGTACGACGTCGAGATGCACAGCACCGACAACCTCGTCGGCGGCCCCAACAGCTGGAACAAGGACGGCCGCGCCCTGTTCTGGGACGTTCCGGGGCGCACCCTCGAGAACGTCATCCGCGGCCTCCGCAACGGCGCTCCAAGGCTGGAGATGCCGTCGTCGCCGCCGCCGTCTCCTCAATGGCAGCCGAGGAGGACGACGTACTCGTCCTTGTAATAACCCAGAACATAGGAACAACGAAGGGTAGATTTAGAAATGGGATGTGCATTTCATCGCAAAACGGGGGAAATTTTCGCGCCTTATTGCAACTAAACCTAAGAGGGATCGAGGTTCTCTCTCATTTTGCATCTAGGGTTAGGCAATGTGAGTTAGGGAAATTTCGACATGATCTCTTTTGTAACTTGTTACTTTGGGGAATGTTTGCATTTGATAAGTGTTAAACATTTAAATATAAACATCACACAATATAAACAATGAATTTAAAATTCAAACACAAGATACAAATTCAAATCATTTTGAATTTCAAAGTAAATATCAAATACAATATTTAATCAAGAATATACACATTACATAATACAAAAGCTCATAAACCAAAAACTTGAGCTTTATTGATATACAACACAATTACAAAGTCTTTACAATATTCTTGATACAAGAATTGAGATATAATAAAAGAAAAGGAAAAATTCCAAGTTTAATTCTAAACTAAACCTAAACTAAGTGTCTTGAGGATGATCTTACGGTCATATTCACCTTCAAACCCGCAAATCAAATAACGAGTACTAGCCGGAATACAAGTGTTAGCAAGATTCGAGTTTAGATAGTTAGCGAAATAACACAAAGTTCGGTTTGGACGAGTGAAGCCATCACAAGCACACTTGTGCTTGTCCAAAAATCTCGGACAGACATCGGATAAACATAGGCGGACCGAGCACCGAGCAAGCCACGGGGCTCAAGTTTCACCATATGAAGGCTGTTGCTAGCCAAGCAACAAGCAAGGCAATGCAAGGGGTGAGTCATAAAGTAACCAGGCTTGTGTGTCATGGCCGGGGAAGAAGTAGAGACCATATAAATAGCACACAAACCCTAGAACCAGGTGCACGATCGATCGGATAAGATCACCGGGTAAGGGTGAAGCAAGAACAAGCACGAGTTCATCCAGTTCATAACCAAGAACGAGAAACCAACACAACCAACTTAGCCACCGGGAATCATGGTGACACGAGAAGATCAACCAGAATCTGGAGGTGAAGGGCTGTGAACAGAAACCCCAAGTCTACATCAACCAAATATTTCATACTAGGAGCTGGAACAAGGTATACCAAGTTCCTGGACAGATCCAATGGATTTGATCCATCATATATGCATGAAATAAGCATGGGAATGAGCAGATGCTCATATGGGTAGATCATCACTTGGTTTTCACCAAGGATTACTGCCAGTCAAAAGCTACTAAAACAGAAACCATCCAAGATACAAATCATGTGCACAGAGGCTAGAAAGCATGCACGGATACACACTAGCAAGATCACATGCACGAGATAGCACCGATAGATAGCATAGATTAGCAGCTAAGACTACACGGAAGATCCTAAGCAAGCAACCATCGAAACCCTAGATTTCTTCACGGGCAAGCATATTGGCATTCATACTTACTATGATCCCCTAATATGCAAGCAAAGTTGAGTAGCCAACAAGATCCAACCACTTGGTGAGCAACTCGATCGAGTAGCAAGGCTACCGAGGTCACATCACACTTAGCACCAAATAAGAGCAAGCCAAATAGACCACATCACTATCCAGAAATGGATTCGAGTTTGATTGCTTGTAAAAGAATCATGAACAGCAAACTCATATACAAGCAAGACATTTAAATCATCACCGCATAAACGAGTTCATCGAATTAAGTAATCTAAGCATGAATTTATCACAGATCCATGCTAAGCATGACAGTAGCATACTGTTAAGCAACACAATTTAATTCATAGCCACTAGAGCAAGTCTAGATAGCTAGAAATAAGCCACAGTACAAGTAAGCAACAGCACAGGGATGCTTGAGCATCAGCATCACCAAATAAGTGAATCATTTAACCACAATGTTAGCCAGTAAGCAATCAGCGACAAACAATTGATCAAATTGATCAATCATAGCAAGCCAAGCTACACGGAGAGTTTTGCCAACAAGCAAGAAATGATCCAATGGATCATTGGATTGCGAATTAGTCTTGAATCATATCACAGGCACCTCTGGCACACACACAAGTGTCACAGATGCATCACAAGTGCACCTAGACAAGCAAGCATGATAGACCAGTGAGCATAAGCAAGTTATAACCAATCATAGCATGGCATAGATAGCTCTTGAACAAGCACAGTAGAGCATGGTAAGTGTAGATAATGCTAGGGGTAGCAACAAGGCAAGCATAGCATGAACAGCAAGCAAAGCAGCATGTGCCGATACCAGGAAATGGCAATTGGGCCATGAACTTGCGATAAACCGAAGCACAAGAAGATTGCATAGCAATAGCATGGCTCTAGATGGTCACAAGACCACCGGAGAGCAACGGATCATGAGGAGGAAGAAGGACGGTGGCAAGGGAGGCGCACGAGAAGAGAAAGAGGGGAGCGAGAGGAACTTACCCGCGCTCGGAGGCGAAGCTATGGCATGGCGAGGCGGTGCCCGCGCGGCCATAGCAGCTGCAAAGCCGGGAAGTCGCCGGCGTTACGCCGACGAACACCACCACAAGCAGCACGGCATGGAGACGACGGCACGGGCGCCGCAAGCAGCACCCGCGCCGAGTCGGTCTCGGAGGCGCACACGTCGACGACGAAGGCGAGAGCTCGTCGGAGAATCACCGGATCGCCCATGGCGATTCTCCGAGAGATCCGGACCGAGGCGATTCGCCGGGGAGAGGACGAGAGGAGAGAAACGGCTCGGACGGATCGATAGATCTGCTCGAGGCGGTTCTAGATCGGTAGGTGACCACGGCGGAGGAGGCCGGTGATGGCCGGAGGAGGGCGGCGGCCATGGCGGCGACGCCATCGCCTCAGGGTCGCCAGAGATTAGGGTTAGACGAGTGAGAAGAGGGCCGAGTGAGAGTGAGAGTGGTGGGCCGCTTCGGCGCCACCAAACCCAAAAAGGGGGCCAGCCTATTTGGGCCGTCCCTGGGTTAGTCTATTGGGCTGGGCCCAATATGAGTCCAAGGGGTATTTTGGTCTTTTTCTAATTAATAAAAGATCAAAGCTTTACCAAATTTTAATAAATCATAAACAACTCTAAAAATCCAATAAAAATTGGATTTATGAATGAAAAATAAATCTTAACCAGAATAAAATATGAAATGGAATTTATGAAACAAATTCAAAATTATGAATTTTCAGAATTTAAATAATCACTTGGAATTTTCAATTATTATTTCCTTGTATTTAAAATTCAAGGAAAAATCTCAAATAAGTTCAAAAACTTATTTTCAAACATTTCAAAATGAGATTCTATTATTCCAAGTCATTTCTTTTGAACAAGAGAATTTTTCCCAGAAAACTACTATATTCCCTTTTATTCCAAAAACTATAGAGGTAACTCTATAATTTCAAATTATTTTGGAATGACTAAGGTAATTACCAAGTAAAATCATGTTACTTTGAATTGTTGTACTTTGTGTGAATTACAATGATTAATACTTTTAAATCAATTGTAAATTACCGTCAAAGACATAAATCTTAAATACAACCCTAAATTGTAATAACTCAATGGGGTAAAGGGATTCAACATAAAATAATAAATCCATGATTGCATTATTTGGATTTTTATAACATTGTCCTTACCGGACAATGATGCTTCTTACAGAACCCGAGGTCCGAGGTTCCATCAAGCGCATTGAACCGCACTATCTCGCAGTCCACGAGCAAGTTCACCCTTGCTCATGTCAACTTGATTATTTTTACTACTTTTAATGCAAAGCTATATACTTATCATTCCTGCATCGCAAATAAAATGTTAATTTCCAACTATGAATATGACTATGTGGCTGGCAATGGAACCATGGTATGTGTTGATATGGTGGAGGTTCCATTGCAATGGGTTATATCACCCTAGGATTAAATTACCAATGCCGTCCGGTGATTCTAGCGCCGTACAAACCGCGTTGACCATGAGATCTATAATGGCTGCAGGGAAGCCGGTCGTATCTTTTCCCTTACGCACGCCAACGGATTGGTAGAGCCGGAGGGGTGTTGGAGGCACTGCCGTAGGTTGGGATAGCCTTTTAAATCCCCATCCATTAGTGATGATGGCTCTACGATCTATGAAGGATTGTCCAAAGTACACCATGAGTAAAGCCGTATTATCTGGGGAAGTCTACTTGGAGGTGTGCGGGTGGACAAAAGGGTGGGTTTGCGATCGCGGAGAAGGCGGTGTGGGCTTGGATCTTTATACCTGGCCTCACACCAAAGGAAGTGTGAACGGGGGCAAGTCCTCGCGGATGGCAAAAAGGGTGAGATCTCTTGTGGGAAAAGTAACGCACCTCTCGCGAGTGTATCAAATTGTGGCTGTCACTCCTTGTTCGGGAAGGAAGCTGCGAACGCGGCGGAGAAAGGAACTCCACGAAGTTCTGGTCAACTCCGTGAAGACCGACGGGCATAGTTTTCATAATAAAAGCAACCTTTTGAAGAAATGTTTTCAAAACATGCATTGACCTGCGATTTCCCGATCAATGGTCGTAGCTAGTGCATCAAACACCTTTTATTCTTTTAGAACTTGCTCGAGTACCTCTGTACTCACTTTCTTTCGACACCCTTGCTAGACCGTGATCCCGAAGTGGAGGCTATCAACGATGGGGCACCGGAAGGAAGCTACGAGCTGGTCTACGAAGAACCCGATCTTACCGGCGGAGTGGAAGGCGTAGACTATGGGATAGTCTACGGACCGAGATGACACGGAGGTGGAGGAGTAGTGACATACCTTAGTATCATAGAGCCGAGCAACGTAGAACTTACCTAAATAAGTTGTTGAGCTCTTTTCATCTTTAGTATAAGTTGTAATGGTACTTTAGTAGTCTCTTAGGGTGTTCTCATAGGACCTGTGAGAATACCAACTTGTAAGACAATGTTTGTAATAAAGTATGGAGTGTTATAACTCGCAATGTTTCTGTTGTACCACTGCGAGGGATATGGCAATTTGTGAGGAAGCCCCTTCACAAAGATCATATCAACGACTTGTATACTACAACATGCGGTGGTATGCTCGGGTCACCGCAGTCTGGTATCAGAGCAAATGTTGCGACCTTAGGTTGGAAAAACCTAGTATAGGGAAGAAACCTGTAGGAGTCTAGTAGAAATAGTAAAGGATTCTCTAGAAATATGGTGGTTATTCACTTGAGAATAGCAAAACCATATATTTTAGTGCGATAATTCTTTATTATAGCTATTATGATGCATTATCACTACTAATATTACTGCTTTTGTATACAGCCATAATGGCGAACACTTTTCCCAAGAGGACTTTGAGGAAAGTTGAGGGTTGGCTCGGTGATTATGATGGACCAATAACAGCTCTCCTGTGTGGGATGTCGAAGGAACTTCATTGCGATCCACGGATACACGTTATCAAGTATACTTACTATGATGGGGAAATCCTAGCCAAGTGCGAGTATCGGTCCAACTACCGGAAAAACTGCTAATGAGCCGTATAATGCCATACGGAGAAGCCAAAACTATCACCACAGCCTACCATATGGGCCTATTCAAGGCAATCCTTGAGATAAGGCAGCACAAGTCAGTAGAACTCCTATGTTCAGAGTTTTCTCATATACCTCATGCCGAGGAAGATGAGGATCCCACTCTTAATCATTTGGTGTTAGCCCACGAAGTCCTGAAAGCTGCAGCACGAGCACATGGATAGTCTGTAAGTCTTTATTGACCACGATGTATCTTTTACACATGAAGATGAGAGGTGAGATTGACCACATGCTAGCTGAGTTCACGGACCCCGATAAAGTCCAAACTCGGATGCATGACTTGAGGGCACAACCACAACATACTACACCCTTCTTTAACCCGGACGGTGATGTAGATTTGAGTGACCGGTGGTTCAAGAGAAATCTACCTACAAGAGACCCACTTACACCTAACTTTGTTCCGCACTATCCACATGTGTCGGCATCATATGATATCTGGATATGGGGAGACCACTCATGGAACATAAATTGCTCGGAGTCACCGATTAAAAACTCGACGGGTTGGCGTTCGGGGAACCTTTCGGTGATGAGGAGGAGCCAATTCCATGTGATACCGGAGATGAGAGTGATGCGGTTAACTCAAATGTTAACCAACACTACGAGCAGGAAGAGAAAGGTACTGATTCCATTTCTTTAGATTTGGAGATGGGTATATCTAAACCATCGCAGTACGAAGTAGGTGAGAGTTCTGGAACAAAGAAAAAGAAGAAGAAGAAGATGAGGGGTCAAGTGAATAGGAATCCTCCATGGATGATCTGGAGAAGAGGCACTTGTATTCCACTGGGGATATGTATGAGTCTTTATCTAGTTACTTTGGAATGACAGATCTCTGTCTCGGCACTTCGTCCGATTCGGATTACATACCTACTTGGAAGGACCTTTGTTCGGACGGTGTTCGGAAGACTAGTCGCCGTACTTGGTTGGACCCCGGGGATGTACGCGGAGGCGAATGAAGACGATGAGGAGTAGAGCTCTAAGGAAGAATAAAGTAATCTAGGTGGTATTGTAATAGAACGTATTTTAAATTCCCGATGGCTTGGGCTTGGAGCCAAATAAGTGGTTTATATGTACCACATGTAATATAAGTTTGTGAGTGTGTTATGTATTATACGGTGTATATACATAATAAATGTTTGTTTTGGATTTGCTTCTTGATTTCATTGTGTGACTAGTACTTGGGCAATGAGTTGAGCTCAGAAAACATTCGCATGGTGTAATTATGAGTAATCGCTCTTTGTTACGAGGACTAGGGGGAAATGGCGTTAGTAGAAACCGAAGAGGCTCGCAGAGAGCGGGAAGAAAGAGAAAAAGAGGAGGCAGATGCGGCAGCTAGAGCGGAAAACGCACCACCACCACCACACCCAATGTTACACCCGGACTTCCAACGGTATATGAGGTCAATGGAGGAAGACGAAGGCGTTACCAGGAAAGTCAGAGCAAGAATATGCAGGATTTCTTTACCCATGTCATCAATGATAGGGGTAATGAAGGCAAGGGAGTAACACTATCGGACTTCCAAAATGCAAGACCACTACCATTCACATTAGCTCCAGAACCAATGGACGCTGAAGATTGGCTTATGGATACTGAACGGAAATTGAAGACCGTTGGTTGCAACGATGAGGAGAAGATCAGATATACCACTTATCCGTTGTCGGGACCAGCGGCATCATGGTGGGAGAACCTTGTAGCAGTACACCCTCCAGATAAGGTATTCACCTGGGAGGAGTTTAAGAAGAAGTTTCGGGATGCTCATGTTCCGGACAGCGTGGTGGAGCTGAAGAAGAGGGAGTTTGAAGAACTGAGATAGAATACTGCACCAATCATGCAGTATGTTCGTGATTTCAATAGGTTATCCAGATATGCACCTGAAGATGTAGATACAGAGGAAAAGCGGAAGAAGCGGTTCATGAAAGGCATGAATCCATACATGAAGATGCAACTGAGGTTGGCAAGAACTGCCGAATTCCGAGGACCGATTGACTCGGCAATCACTTTCGAGGATGACTACGGGCAAGTCCAGGAGGACAAGGAGGAAGAGGGCTCGTATAGAACCAAGGAAGTACCCAATCAGTAAACCAACACCTGATCGAAGTTTCAAACCTCGATACAGACCTACTACTGGTAATCAATACAACCGAGGAGGTCAGAGTCAGAATCCAATCAGTCAAATCATCTGCAACAATTGTGGCCTAAAGGGTCATTTGCAGAAGGATTGTCGAAAACCCAGAATCATTTGCTATGGTTGTGGGAAGGAAGGACACATTAAGCCGGAGTGTCCAAACAAGTCGTCTTGGAGTGGACAGAGCTCTGGAGGACGAGGTGGCAACAACAACAACAACAACAACAATAACAACAACCGCAACTACAACAACAAGAAGGGAAAGCCTTATGGAAAGCTGAATTGCACATCTTTGGAACAAGCGGAAGAGTCGGATCAAACAGTCTTAGGTACGCTAAGCATTCTTACTCATCCTGGCAAAGTATTATTTGATACTGGAGCAACCACATCATTTCTTGCATTGGAGTTTGTGGAAAAATTCGGGCTTAGATGTTCTAAGTTAGAAACCCCTATAATCTGTCCTATCCGCGGGGGAACGATCTTAGTGACCCACGTGAAAGAAGCACAAGTCCTAACCATATGTGACTGTGTGTATTTCGCGGACCTATTAATCATACCCATGAAGGACATATCAGTCATCTTAGGGATGGATTGGTTGACCGAAAATGGAGCGGTGATTAACTGTGGAGACAAAATAGTATCACTTCGCGACTCCATCGGAGGTAGAATTGTGTTCCAAGGAGATAAGTACAGTGAATTAGAGATTGGATTGGAACTCAACAGCCTGAAGGAAGTGAGAATTGAAGATATTCCTGTAGTGAATGAATTTAAGGATGTATTTCCTAAGGAACTACCGGGAATGCCACCCGATAGAGAGATAGAATTCACAATCGACTCGATTCCGAGGCACGAGCACCAATAGCACAACCACCATATAAGATGGGGCCAAAGGAGTTAGTGGAGCCGAAAGCTCGGATAGATGAACTGGAACGAAGGGATTTATTCAAGAAAGTGTGTCACCATGGGGTACACCGGTTATTTTTGTGGATAAAAGAGATGGAGGAAAGAGAATGTGTGGAGATTATAGAAATTTGAACAATGTAACTATCAAGAACAAGTATCCTTTACCTAGAATTCAAGATCTTTTTGATCAAGTTCAAGGAGCGAGGAGTCTTCTCGAAGATAGATTTAAGGTCAGGATACCATCAAATCAAGATCAAGAAGGAAGATGTACCAAAAACAGCATTCGTATCAAGGTATGGACACCATGAATACTTGGTTGTACCATTTGGACTAACAAATTGTTATCACCAGGATTTAACCGCGATCAGGAGGTGGGCCGCGATCAAGATGGGCTTGGAAGATTACGTATGGAAGATCTATGAAGCGGCCTTGCACGGAGAATTTGGGCTAGTTAGCCCGTGTATCTTAGTATAATAGATTGTGTATCGATTTAGAAGTTAGAGTTTATCTCGTGCACGGTTTAGTGCACGCCCACATTAGAAAGTCCCCTGGACTATAAATATGTACCTAGGGTTTATGGAATAAACAACAACTCACGTTCAACCCCAAAACAAACCAATCTCGGCGCATCGCCAACTCCTTCGTCTCGAGGGTTTCTATCGAGTAAGCGACATGCTGCCTAGATCGCATCTTGCGATCTAGGCAGCACAAGCCCACGTTGTTCATGCGTTGCTCGTCATCGAAGCGCTTTTGATGGCGAGCAACGTAGTTATCATTAGATGTGTTAGGGTTAGCATTGTTCTTCGTTTAAGCATGCTTACGTAGTGCAACCCTTGCATATCTAGCCGCCCTCACGCCTATCTCGGGTGTGGGGGCGGCACCCGCTTGATCATTATTTAGTAGATCTGATCCGTTACGATTGCTCCTTGTTCTACAAGGATTAGTTTAATATCCGCAATAGTTAGGCCTTACAAAGGGGGAGGATCCGGTGGCACGTAGGGTGGCGTTCGCAAGTCCTAAACGGGATGTTCCGAGGATCAACTTCATGTTGGTTTTTAGGCCTTGTTTAGGATCGGCTTACGAGCACCGTGCGTGGCCGCGAGGCCCAACCTGGAGTAGGATGATCCGATTATGCGGTGAAGACCCTAAATCGTCGTAGATCTCATTAGCTTCATCTTGATCAAGCGGGACCACCAAGTATTCGTACACCCCGTACGGATCATGGGTGGATCGGCTCTTTGAGCCGATTCACGGGATAACCTCGAGAGCCGATCGAGGCTCGTATTTAATGTTTACATGTATGCCCTGCAGGAAACTAAGCGAGGCATCCCCATCACCTTCCCGACCGGGTATAGGTCAGGTGGCACGCCCTTGCACTTCGCATCGCCGCGTGTGACCGGAAGAGCATTGCGGGCCGTCGCTCGGAGGGGTCTCGGCCAGCCGCAGCTCTAGGCTCTTCCCGGCTCTACGGTGTTGACAAGGCCGCTGCCCGCCGGTGGGTTTTGGCGGTCAACACATTCGCGGCACGCCGGTGGGACAATCGTCTACATCAACCACATCGCCATCTACATCCGAGATGGCGGACGGCACGCCGGTCACCTACGGGGATCCGCTCGACGACCTCAAGAAGCAATACAACGAGATCAAGGCCACCCTCGAAGCCGACCTCATCGGCTCTTTTCGAAGAACCCGTTCCCATGGCATCGGATGGAAGGGATTCTCACCGCAAGGTGCGCTCGATGGGATAGACCTCTCTACCCCGTCGGAGGAACGCACCGGGGGTCCGCGGCGAGGAGATCAACTACCCGGTGGCTCACTCGCTACACCGCCACTCCGAGAACTTGGTCAACGCGTTGGAGCGTGTCGCTCGCGCGTGATCCGAGGAGATCATGAGCCACCGGTGCTCGCCGTCGGGACCAGCTCTCGGGACTCATCAAGGAGAGTTGCCACTCCGGTCCCGTCCACCGCTGCCATATGCGTTGGCAGCACCTCGCTGAAGTGCCGACTACACCGGCATTCCTCGTCTACAGGATTGGTGGCGACCCTAGTGACTACCAGTTCTTAATGGAGGCGCCTAAGGAGATCCCTCATGGATACGCGTGCATGTATGTGCCGGATTGTGGTGACTGGGCACTCACAAACCAGGCCACAACATCGGGGACTCCGGCGAAGACAGGAGGAACGTCGGCAACAGGGCGGACGTGGCTAACTAAATACGCCACACCGACGAAACTCCCGAGCCCAGCTCCTGCGGATGGCTCGGAGCTGGAAAAGCAAACATGGCAGGCCAAGTACGCCACCCCGGCGAATCTTCGAGTGCAACTCCTACGGCCAGGCACAGCGGATCGGATCGATACCATGCCGAGAGACCGAGTTCGGCATGATGCCGAAAGAAGGGCGGTCGGCTATTCCAAGCCGTACCCCGACGATTACGAGATGATCCCGCTGCCACCTAAATATCGGCTCCCCGACTTCTCCAAATTCGGTGGATCGGATGGCTCCAGCTCCATCGAGCACGTCGGCCGATATTTGGCTCAACTAGGACCGGCTTCGGTGTCGGATCAGCTACGCGTGAGGCTCTTTTCACGGTCCCTCACGGGATCGGCTTTTGGATGGTACACCTCTCGCGCGACAAACTCCATCCGAGTCTTGGAAGCAATTGGAAGAACGAGTTCCATATGCAATACCATTCGAAGCTTCCGAGTCCGGCATTGCCGATCTAGCACAACTACGTCGAAGCGCGGGGAAACGGTGACGGAATACATCCAGCGCTTCGAGAATCTTAGGAACCGATGTTATTCGGTTCGTATAACCGAAAAGGAAGCGATCGAGTTGGCGGTAGCAGGCCTTGCAACACAGCTCAAGGACATGGCCTCCCAAGCAGATTATCCCTCGCCGGCGCACATGGTTCGAAACTATCGGCATATGAACAGCGCCACCCCGACCTGTACCAAGACAAGTTCAAGCGTGCGTAGTTATGGTCGATACGAGAGGAAGATGAAGTGCTCGCGGGAGACCAAGAAATAGCGATGGCTGAGTGGACTCGGGGAGGAACCCCGTGGCCCGCAAATGGGTAAAGCCACCGGGGCCGCCCGGGGATTTGATTTTGACGTGACCAAGACCGAACAAATCTTCGACCTCCTGCTCAAGGAGAAACGGATTGACGGTTCTCGAAGGTCTCAAGTTCCCCACGGCGAAAGAGCTAAACGGAAAGCCGTACCGCAAATTCCACAACTCGCTTTCCCATGCCACCAACGACTGCCGGGTGTGGCGTCGGCACATCCAAGCGGCGATAGAGAAGGGGCGGCTAATTTTCAACCAGTACGCCATGAAGGTCGACACCCAACCCTTCCCCGCCGTTAACATGGTAGAAATCACCTACCCCGAAGGTTGCCAGCCGGGTCCCTCGTTCAGCATCAACATGGTAGGACCTGGAAACCACTCTGGCAAAGATGGAGATGAGGGCAGCTGCTCTCATAGCAAGGATACAGAGGAGGCCGCTCCACGCGATCGGCTCTGTCATGATGGCAAGCGCTATGTCACAGAGGGAGAGGTGAAGAATATAAGATATCAGCGACCCCTCTCTGATCACCTCCTCAACAAATATGTGAGTCAGTATGACCAACACCGACGGTCCAATTACGATGATAGAGGAGATCGTCTGGCTAGAGAAGCCAGAAGATATCGTCGGCAGGATCGCGATGAGGAGGAGCACGAGCGCCGTGCCACGGAAGCATCAAGGGAGCAAGATGACAACGCCAGACATTGGGACTGCCCCTTCTTCAGGCACTGCTGGGATTCAGGAATGAGCCGATTGCCCACAATCGGCAATTGCCCAGAATGCAACAAGAAGAAGAATGAGGCAGCCAACGTGTCTGTGTTCGAGCGCCTAGGGCCTCTCCCGCCACAAAGCAAACGCGCTGAGTCACCTCGTTGGGCAGATCTGGAGGATTCAGAAGACGAGGGAGAAATGGGAGAAGACAGGTACCACCGGCCAAGGTGGTGCCCTGACGGACTCAGCCGTTCCCAAAAGCGCAGGGTTCAGTGATTGCGCGGCCTGGAGGAAGCCGAAAGGTTATACCTGCATACGCTAAGGAAGGCACGGCCTGATCTGGCTGCAAAGGTTCGAGCGAACCCTGGATGAAGAGGGTCGTCCACGGAAGATGGAGTGGCGCCCTAAACGGAGGAAAGCCGATGATGAGACATCGGCTGGCACAAACATGGTACTCGTCTTGCCGACAGAGCTTAGCGCTCCACGACTCTACGGAGCACTCAAGGTGGACGACAGCAAGCGCATCAAGTCAGAGGTTGGGTTGGTTTTGTCCAGCCTGACCAAGTAGCAAGATCAAACCAATGAGCAAACCAGAAGAGGCTGATCCTTGTGATCGGCCCCAAAAAATTTATGAGGGGAACTTTCAAAACCTTCAACGAGCAAGCAACGTGGAGGCCGATTCCAGCAATCGGCCAAAATTATCCTCACCCACCTTTCTGCCTGGGTTCAACATGTTATCCAACAGAGCCGATACCATCAATTCTCTTGACAGAATCGGCTCGGGGGGGCACCCAGGTATATGAAAATACGAGGATATGCAACGGAAGCATCTCATCTTCTGGTGATGGGTATTGGAATATGGGGGCCGATGCACAGGTCGGCCGTAAAAAAAAAATAGATAAAAAGTGAAAATTCGAGATTTTTCGAGCACAGCCGATGCAGCAGGCATCGACTTAAGGATAAAGCCGATGCATGGCCATCGACTCAAGAGGAGTAACTGTTACGATCAGAGGGTCAATGGAGCACAAAAGGGAGATTTTTTATGAAGGAACTCCTCGCAGTTTGGAAGCTCAGATCCTCTCTTCAAGAACAATGTCAGGAGCAGCATGGGCGTGCGGATCAGGTCAAGGATGGGTTGCATTAGATTCACCAAAGGAAAGAAGCCGATCTAGCCAGCAAGAACTAAAGAAGCTCGGGGGGCAGCTCACCTTGAAGGCTTTCCGCTTAGAGAAGCCGATTTGTGTTCAAATCGGCTGGCGCTGCATAAGGAACTTCCCCACACACGATCAAGCCCAGGTCTATGCAGCTCATTTGTGTATCCTCGTCTCTGTTCTGCCTTGGCCGAGACTCGGGGGGCAACAGGCCTGGTAGGTGCTCTATTGAAGGACCGATTGAAGTACCATCGGCTGATCTTCGTTGCAACCTTCTTCACAAAGCGATGAACGCTCGCTAAGGAGTTGAAGAATGGAAGGATGAATGTCGAAGGACCGATGCGTTGTTATCGGCTCATTACACATTGGCAAAGGGGACGAATCGGCAAGGTCGGTAGGAGAGGTAAATCGGCTCAATCAAACTCGGAGGAAATCGGCAAAATCAAATTGGGGAACGAGTTCTTCATTGATAGGCGAGATTTCTTACATAAAGAGCTAATTGCTCTCAAAAGGAAATACTAGGGGATACATTGCCCCATCTGCTACTACTGACCCTATGCTAGGGGTCCTATCTACGGGCCGTCACTGCCCTCGCCGTCATCCTCAGAGCTCTCATCGGCGCTGCTGCCGATGGGCTCCTCGTCGCTACTCCCGTAGCCCTCCACGGGGGCTTCGTCCCCGTCTTCGTCGTCGGCTCGCTGTCGTCGTCCCACCACATGCGAAGGCGTTTCGGCTGGTGGGTAGCCCTCGAGGGAGTCGTCGTCGTCGTCCTCCTCCTCCTCCTCTTCTTCCTCCACCACCCCCTCGGAGGAGGTGAAGTCGTCCCAGGAGAAGCGATCGTCATCGCTCTCCTCCTCCGATTCCCCGTCGGCAAGGAAACGGAGGTCGCTCTCCCGTCCGTCGAGGACTGGTCGTCCTCGGACCGGATGGAGAAGTCATGGTCCGACTCCTCCCCGGCCGCAATGGCGCGGCGGGTGTTGGCCGCATGGACCGCCGCCGGGTTGTGCTCCGGCGTCGGCTCGCGGGACATGGAGGACCGGCCGGAGGGGTCCGATAGGGCGAGAGGAGGAAGAAGACATGATGGTGCGGGAGGACTTTTGGGACTGCTAATGCGAGGATGCAGAGCGGAAGCTGTTCATAGCGGTTAAGTAAAAGGGGATATGGTGAAAATTCAATGCCACGAGCGGTTTCCGAGGAAGTGGTGTTTGAAAGAAAGAGAAAAGACTGCCAAATCACGCGGAGAAGTTGAGAAGGCAAGTCATCATGGTGACGGATACTGCGACGGTTCTGCCACGACATGACCCGACGGAAGCGTAATGATTTTGGAAATACCATTTCCAATACCAGGGGGGCATGTGTTATCACCAGGATTTAACCGCGATCAGGAGGTGGGCCGCGATCAAGATGGGCTTGGAAGATTACGTATGGAAGATCTATGAAGCGGCCTTGCACGGAGAATTTGGGCTAGTTAGCCCGTGTATCTTAGTATAATAGATTGTGTATCGATTTAGAAGTTAGAGTTTATCTCGTGCACGGTTTAGTGCACGCCCACATTAGAAAGTCCCCTGGACTATAAATATGTACCTAGGGTTTATGGAATAAACAACAACTCACGTTCAACCCCAAAACAAACCAATCTCGGCGCATCGCCAACTCCTTCGTCTCGAGGGTTTCTATCGGGTAAGCGACATGCTGCCTAGATCGCATCTTGCGATCTAGGCAGCACAAGCCCCACGTTGTTCATGCGTTGCTCGTACTTGAAGCGCTTTTGATGGCGAGCAACGTAGTTATCATTAGATGTGTTAGGGTTAGCATTGTTCTTCGTTTAAGCATGCTTACGTAGTGCAACCCTTGCATATCTAGCCGCCCTCACGCCTATCTCGGGTGTGGGGGCGGCACCCGCTTGATCATTATTTAGTAGATCTGATCCGTTACGATTGCTCCTTGTTCTACAAGGATTAGTTTAATATCTCGCAATAGTTAGGCCTTACAAAGGGGGAGGATCCGGTGGCACGTAGGGTGGCGTTCGCAAGTCCTAAACGGGATGTTCCGAGGATCAACTTCATGTTGGTTTTTAGGCCTTGTTTAGGATCGGCTTACGAGCACCGTGCGTGGCCGCGAGGCCCAACCTGGAGTAGGATGATCCGATTATGCGGTGAAGACCCTAAATCGTCGTAGATCTCATTAGCTTCATCTTGATCAAGCAGGACCACCAAGTATTCGTACACCCCGTACGGATCATGGGTGGATCGGCTCTTTGAGCCGATTCACGGGATAACCCGAGAGCCGATCGAGACTCGTATTTAATGTTTACATGTATGCCCCGCAGAAACTAAGCGAGGCATCCCCATCACCTTCCGACCAGGTATAGGTCGGGTGGCACGCCCTTGCACTTCGCATCGCCGCGTGTGACCAGAAGAGCATTGCGGGCCGTCGCTCGGAGGGGTCTCAGCCAGCCGCAGCTCTAGGCTCTTCCCGGCTCTACGGTGTTGACAAGGCCGCTGCCCGCCGGTGGGTTTTGGCAGTCAACACAAATGCACCAGCAATTTTCATGAATTTGATGAACAAGATATTCATGAAGTACTTGGACAAGTTTGTGATAGTGTTCATAGATGATATTTTAATCTATTCCAAAGATAAAGAAGAACATGCCAAACATTTGAAGATAGTTCGCAAACTTTGAGAGAACATCGACTATATGCGAAGTTCGAGCAAGTGCAAATTTTGGTTAGATAGCGTTGAATTTCTTGGACATGTCATAACCAAAGAAGGCATAGCGGTGAATCCAAGCAAGGTTCGGTCCGTACTGGAATGGAAATCACCTAAAAATGCTAAGGAGATACGAGGATTTCTTGGTATGGCGAGGCTATTATCGGAGATTCATAGAGGGATTTTCGAAGATTGCAGGACCAATGACCAAGTTACTCAAGAAAAATACTCCATTTGTGTGGACTGATGAGTGTGAAGCCAGCTTCCAAACACTCAAGGATAAGTTAACCACAAGCACCGGTGTTAGCGGTTCTCGAACCTCGGAAAGGATTACACGGTGTATTGTGATGCTTCCAAGAATGGACTTGGATGTGTTCTTATGCAAGATCGGAAGGTAATAGCTTATGGATCAAGACAGTTGAAACCACATGAACACAACTACCCGGTACATGATCTCGAGTTAGCGGCAGTTGTGTATGCTTTGAAGAGTTGGAGACAATTTCTATATGGATCCAAGTGTGAGTTATACACCGATCACAAAAGTTTGAAGTATTTCTTCACCCAGAAAGAATTAAACATGAGACGGAAGAGATGGTTGGAGTTGATTAAGGATTACGACCTTAAGATCAACTATACACCGAGGCAAGGCTAATGTAGTAGCAGATGCCCTAAGTAGGAAAAGTACGGAGAATCAACCTACGGAATGGGAGATTCCAAAGGAACTTCGGAAGGAGTTAGAAGATGCTCAGATCTTGTTTATTCAAGGTGATGCCAAAGGAAGTATAGCAACCATGAGGATTATGGATGAGATGTACTCGGATTTGAAATATGAGATTATCCGGAAGCAAGCGGATGATTTGTTCATCCAAGAGGAAATCAAGAGGATTGGAGAAGGAAAACCATCGGAATTCCATCTAGGGGATTTTGATTCATTATATTTCCGTAAAAGGATCCGTGTACCGGATGATCCGAAGTGAAGTCAATCATATTAAAAGAAGCACATGAAACCCCTTATTCCATACATCCGGAAGTACCAAGATGTATATGGATTTGAAAGAGATGTTCGGTGGAACAACATGAAAAGAGAAATAGCACAATATGTCTCGGAATGTCATACATGTCAACGAGTGAAGGCAGAGCATCAAAGTCCTGCGGGATTACTCAAACCACTAGAGATACCTGGAATGGAAATGGGATGAAATCGGAATGGATTTTGTTACCTGGTTTACCAATGACTAGTAAGAGGAAGGATATGATATGGGTAATAGTGGATAGACTTACCAAGAGCGCTCATTTCATAGCCGTAAACACAAAAGATACTGCGAGAAAAGCTTGTGGATATTTATGTGAAGGAAATTGTGAGTAAACATGGAGAACCAAAGAAGATAGTCTCGTATAGAGGTTCGATTTTCACATCAACGATTCTGGAAACAACTACAAGAATCTTTGGGATCCAAGTTGGATTTCGATACGACAGATATCATCCACAAACCGGAGGACAAACCGAAAGAACCAATCAGATACTTGAGGACATGCTTAGAGCTTGTGCTCTGAACTTTGGAGGCTCATGGGAGGATCATTTACCTTTAGCGGAGTTCTCATATAACAATAGTTATCAGAGTAGCATTCGGATGGCACCGTACGAAGCATTGTACGGAAGGAAGTGTAGATCACCAATTTGTTGGTTTGAAACCGGAGAAAACAAGGAGTTTACACCGGATTACATCAAAGAAAGACAAGACGTCATCGAGGTGATCCGGGATAGACTCAAGATAGCTCAGAGTCGTCAGAAGAGTTACGCCGACTTAAAGAGAAGAGATTGGGAACCGAAAGTGGGAGACATGGTTTATTTAAAGGTTAGCCCAATGAAAGGACTTAAGAGGTTCGGAGTGAAAGGAAAGTTAAGTCCTCGATATATTGGACCATTTAAGATACTCAGTCAGAATGGAGGAACAGCCTTTGAGTTGGAATTACCGGCACAACTAAGTCAAGTTCATAATGTATTTCATGTTTCACAACTCAGAAAATGTTTGAAGGCACCGGATGATCCTATCACATATGAAGAAATAGAATTGCAATCTGACCTAACTTATGTGGAAAGGCCTCGAAAAGATCTTAGAAGTTCAATGGAAGAAGTTAAGAAACAGGGCAATCAAATACTCGTAAAGTGCAATGGCAACATCATCCCGAGCGAGAAGCTACTTGGGAGACAGAAGAAGAACTCAGGAAGTCTTACCCCGAGATGTTCGAGTACCAATCTTAACTTCGGGACGAAGTTTCGTTAAGGGGGAGAGGCTGTAATAACCCGGAACATAGGAACAACGAAGGGTAGATTTAGAAATGGGATGTGCATTTCATCGCAAAACGGGGGAAATTTTCGCGCCTTATTGCAACTAAACCTAAGAGGGATCGAGGTTCTCTCTCATTTTGCATCTAGGGTTAGGCAATGTGAGTTAGGGAAATTTCGACATGATCTCTTTTGTAACTTGTTACTTTGGGGAATGTTTGCATTTGATAAGTGTTAAACATTTAAATATAAACATCACACAATATAAACAATGAATTTAAAATTCAAACACAAGATACAAATTCAAATCATTTTGAATTTCAAAGTAAATATCAAATACAATATTTAATCAAGAATATACACATTACATAATACAAAAGCTCATAAACCAAAAACTTGAGCTTTATTGATATACAACACAATTACAAAGTCTTTACAATATTCTTGATACAAGAATTGAGATATAATAAAAGAAAAGGAAAAATTCCAAGTTTAATTCTAAACTAAACCTAAACTAAGTGTCTTGAGGATGATCTTCTGGTCATATTCACCTTCAAACCTGCAAATCAAATAACGGTACTAGCCGTAATACAAGTGTTAGCAAGATTCAGTTTAGATAGTTAGCGAAATAACACAAAGTTCAGCTTTGGACGATGAAACTGTCACAACACACTTGTGCTTGTCCAAAAATCCCGGACGAGCATCGGATAAACATAGGCGGACCAAGACCGAGCAAGCCACGGGGGCTCAAGTTTCACCATATGAAGGTCTGTTGCTAGCCAAGCAACAAGCAAGGCAATGCAAGGGGTGAGTCATAAAGTAACCAGGCTTGTGTGTCATGGCCAGGGAAGAAGTAGAGACCATATAAATAGCACACAAACCCTAGAACCAGTGCACAGTCGATCAGATAAGATCACCAGGTAAGGGTGAAGCAAGAACAAGCAAGTTCATCCAGTTCATAACCAAGAACAGAAACCAACACAACCAACTTAGCCACCGGGAATCATGGTGACCCGAGAAGATCAACCGTAATCTGGAGGTGAAGGGCTGTGAACGAAACCCCAAGTCTACATCAACCAAATATTTCATACTAGGAGCTGGAACAAGGTATACCAAGTTCCCGGACAGATCCAATGGATTTGATCCATCATATATGCATGAAATAAGCATGGGAATGAGCAGATGCTCATATGGGTAGATCATCACTTGGTTTTCACCAAGGATTACCGCCGACCAAAAGCTACTAAAACAGAAACCATCCGGATACAAATCATGTGCACAGAGGCTAGAAAGCATGCACGGATACACACTAGCAAGATCACATGCACGGATAGCACCAAGAGATAGCATAGATTAGCAGCTAAGACTACACAGAAGATCCTAAGCAAGCAACCATCGAAACCCTAGATTTCTTCACAGTGCAAGCATATTGGCATTCATACTTACTATGATCCCCTAATATGCAAGCAAAGTTGAGTAGCCAACAAGATCCAACCACTTGGTGAGCAACCAGTCAGTAGCAAGGCTACTGAGGTCACATCACACTTAGCACCAAATAAGAGCAAGCCAAATAGACCACATCACTATCCAGAAATGGATTCAGAGTTTGATTGCTTGTAAAAGAATCATGAACAGCAAACTCATATACAAGCAAGACATTTAAATCATCACCGCATAAACGAGTTCATCGAATTAAGTAATCTAAGCATGAATTTATCACGGATCCATGCTAAGCATGACAAGTAGCATACTCGTTAAGCAACACAATTTAATTCATAGCCACTAGAGCAAGTCTAGATAGCTAGAAATAAGCCACAAGTACAAGTAAGCAACAGACACGAGGATGCTTGAGCATCAAGCATCACCAAATAAGTGAATCATTTAACCACAATGTTAGCCAAGTAAGCAATCATCGACAAACAATTGATCAAATTGATCAATCATAGCAAGCCAAGCTACACGGAGAGTTTTGCCAACAAGCAAGAAATGATCCAATGGATCATTGGATTGCAGAATTAGTACTCGAATCATATCACAGGCACCTCGGCACACACACAAGTGTCACGGATGCATCACAAGTGCACCTAGACAAGCAAGCATGATAGACCAGAGTGAGCATAAGCAAGTCATAACCAATCATAGCATGGCATAGATAGCTCTTGAACAAGCACAGTAGAGCATGGTAAGTGTAGATAATGCTAGGGGTAGCAACAAGGCAAGCATAGCATGAACAGCAAGCAAAGCAGCATGTGCCAGTACCAGGAAATGGCAATTGGGCCATGAACTTGCAGTAAACCGAAGCACAAGAAGATTGCATAGCAATAGCATGGCTCTAGATGGTCACAAGACCACCAGAGAGCAACAGATCATGAGGAGGAAGAAGGACAGTGGCAAGGGAGGCGCACAGAAGAGAAAGAGGGGAGCAGAGGAACTTACCCGCGCCTGGAGGCAGAAGCTATGGCATGGCGAGGCAGTGCCCGCGCGGCCATAGCAGCTGCAAAGCCAGGGAAGTCGCCGGCGTTACGCCGACGAACACCACCACAGCAGCACAGCATGGAGACGACGGCACAGGCGCTGCAAGCAGCACCCGCGCCAGGTCGGTCTCGGAGGCGCACACGTCGACGACGAAGGCGAGAGCTCGTCGGAGAATCACCAGATCGCCCATGGCGATTCTCCAGGAGATCCAGACCGAGGCGATTCGCCAGGAGAGGACGAGAGGAGAGAAACGGCTCGGACGGATCGATAGATCCGCTCGAGGCGGTTCTAGATCGGTAGGTGACCACGGCGGAGGAGGCCGGTGATGGCCGGAGCAGGGCGGCGGCCATGGCGGCGACGCCATCGCCTCGGTGGTCGCCGAGAGATTAGGGTTAGACGAGTGAGAAGAGGGCCGAGTGAGAGTGAGAGTGGTGGGCCGCTTCGGCGCCACCAAACCCAAAAAGGGGGCCAGCCTATTTGGGCCGTCCCTGGGTTAGTCTATTGGGTCGGGCCCAATATGAGTCCAAGGGGTATTTTGGTCTTTTTCTAATTAATAAAAGATCAAAGCTTTACCAAATTTTAATAAATCATAAACAACTCTAAAAATCCAATAAAAATTGGATTTATGAATGAAAAATAAATCTTAACCAGAATAAAATATGAAATGGAATTTATGAAACAAATTCAAAATTATGAATTTTCAGAATTTAAATAATCACTTGGAATTTTCAATTATTATTTCCTTGTATTTAAAATTCAAGGAAAAATCTCAAATAAGTTCAAAAACTTATTTTCAAACATTTCAAAATGAGATTCTATTATTCCAAGTCATTTCTTTTGAACAAGAGAATTTTTCCCGTAAAACTACTATATTCCCTTTTATTCCAAAAACTATAGAGGTAACTCTATAATTTCAAATTATTTTGGAATGACTAAGGTAATTACCAAGTAAAATCATGTTACTTTGAATTGTTGTACTTTGTGTGAATTACAATGATTAATACTTTTAAATCAATTGTAAATTACCGTCAAAGACATAAATCTTAAATACAACCCTAAATTGTAATAACTCAATGGGGTAAAGGGATTCAACATAAAATAATACATCCATGATTGCATTATTTGGATTTTTATAACATTGTCCTTACCGGACAATGATGCTTCTTACGGAACCCGAGGTCCAGGTTCCATCAACTGCATTGAACTGCACTATCTCGCAGTCCACAGGCAAGTTCACCCTTGCTCATGTCAACTTGATTATTTTTACTACTTTTCATGCAAAGCTATATACTTATCATTCCTGCATCGCAAATAAAATGTTAATTTCCAACTATGAATATGACTATGTGGCTGGCAATGGAACCATGGTATGTGTTGATATGGTGGAGGTTCCATTGCAATGGGTTATATCACCCTAGGATTAAATTACCAATGCCGTCCAGTGATTCTAGCGCCGTACAAACCGCGTTGACCATGAGATCTATAATGGCTCGGGGAAGCCGGTCGTATCTTTTCCCTTCGCACGCCAACGGATTGGTAGAGCCGGCGGGGTGTTGGAGGCACCGCCGTAGGTTGGGATAGCCTTTTAAATCCCCATCCATTAGTGATGATGGCTCTACGATCTATGAAGGATTGTCCAAAGTACACCATGAGTAAAGCCGTATTATCTGGGGAAGTCTACCGGAGGTGTGCGGGTGGACAAAAGGGTGGGTTTGCGGTCGCGGAGAAGGCGGTGTGGGCTTGGATCTTTATACCCGGCCTCACACCAAAGGAAGTGTGAACGGGGGCAAGTCCTCGCGGATGGCAAAAAGGGTGAGATCTCTTGTGGGAAAAGTAACGCACCTCTGCGCAGTGTATCAAATTGTGGTCGTCACTCCTTGTTCCGGGAAGGGAACCGCGAACGCGGCGGAAAGGAACTCCACGAAGTTCTGGTCAACTCGTGAAGACCGACGGGCATAGTTTTCATAATAAAAACAACCTTTTGAAGAAATGTTTTCAAAACATGCATTGACCTCGCGATTTCTCGATCAATGGTCGTAGCTAGTGCATCAAACACCTTTTATTCTTTTAGAACTTGCCGAGTACCTCCGTACTCACTTTCTTTCGACACCCTTGCTAGACTCGTGATCCCGAAGTGGAGGCTATCAACGATGGGGCACCGTGAAGGAAGCTACGAGCTGGTCTACGAAGAACCCGATCTTACCGGCGGAGTGGAAGGCGTAGACTATGGGATAGTCTACGGACCGGATGACACGGAGGTGGAGGAGTAGTGACATACCTTAGTATCATAGAGCCGAGCAACGTAGAACTTACCTAAATAAGTTGTTGAGCTCTTTTCATCTTTAGTATAAGTTGTAATGGTACTTTAGTAGTCTCTTAGGGTGTTCTCATAGGACCTGTGAGAATACCAACTTGTAAGACAATGTTTGTAATAAAGTATGGAGTGTTATAACCTGCAATGTTTCTGTTGTACCACTCTGAGGGATATGGCAATTTGTGAGGAAGCCCCTTCACAAAGATCATATCAACGACTTGTATACTACAACATGCAGTGGTATGCTGGGTCACCGCAGTCCTTCTCGCACTCTTCTTCCTCGGGACCGGCGCGATCGACGCCGTCCTCGTCGTACCGGTCGGCGCCCTACACCGTCCCCAAACGGGAGGTCAAGGAGGAGCCGGCGACGCCCATCAACACGAGGCGTGGCGGCAGCGGCAGCAGCAGCGGGCGGCAGCAAGGGAGGCGCGGCGGCGCCCTCCTCATCCCGAAGCCGGAGGTGAAGGAGGAGCCGGAGGAAGCGTCGAAGGCGGCGCTGCTGGCGGAGTACGAGCGGCAGCAGCGTCTCATCGCCAGCAGCGACGACCCCGAGGACTGCCCAGGGCTGCGGCCGGCGTTCTTGACGTCCATGGACGACAAGGACGCCTGGAGGGGCGACCTGGACGCGGCGATCGCCATGTCCATCCGCGACTCCGGCAAGCCGCTGGTGGACCTCACCGATGACGGCGAGGCAGGACCAAGCGGCTTGGTGAAGGACGAGCCCGTCGACGAGCCCGTCGACGAGCGCGTCAAGCGAGAGGTCGTCACCGACGACATGTACAACTTCCAGGCAGTACTACGACGCATCCGGCCGCCGCAAGTGGTTCTAGATTAGGTTTAGTTTAAATTTAGTCAAATTTCGTTCGAATCTATGTAAGTTTGGACGAATCTTAATCGAATCTCCTTAAGTTTAAAATTTCCGAAATTTCGTTTGGGGGAGGGAGCGACGTCCCCCAAACGCGGCACGAACGAAACACGTCCTCCAAACGCTCAATCCGGCGCGGTTTGGGGGACGGTTTGGGGGACGCGGCTGGAGATGCTCTAAATGAAGAAAAAGAAAGGTGGCAACTAGCTATGTCATGACATCGCACACACATAATACTAAATAACAATGCATAAAACCACATAGAAATTAGTATCCACTATGAAGGTAGTAACATATTCATGTTTTTCCCGGTGCCTTTTTTTTTAGCCCGCAAAAACCAATACCAAGCACTATATACCCTCGTATAGATATACTAGGTGTACTGAATGTTCCTACCTGCTGATGTGGCCGATAAAATATTTTACCCACGGATGTTTTGGTTTTCAGCGTATACCGTTATCTGTTCGTCTGACTACTGAACAATATAGACTTAAACGAACCGTACAGGCTACTCTAGTACTTGTACTTATGTCTTTTTATTCACTTTTAATCATTGCGCCCCTTTTTTTTTTGGAGTAAACCGTGAGCCTAGTAACATTGCGCCCCTGGTTACGAAGAGGTACAAAGAGATCCTGGTTGTTCATGTGTTTCAGTTCACCAAAGTTTCAAGGAAAAGGAGACACCAAAGCAAACGTGATGCAAGTTACTAGGCTAAGCCACTCCTCACTATGACCAGCCTAAAGCAATAGTTATACACCCGTTGGTGGTATAGGTTAACTACGAATGATTTAAAAAAAATTAAACGGGAGGACTAAGTTAGTTTTAGGTCGATTTTAGGATGCCTAAATTTGTATCATCTTCTGTGCATATGAAAATTCTACAGTACATGTCTACCTAATTGCTCATGTTTTACAGTTATTCATGAGTTCCATAAGCAATTTGATGACGACATCAACCAAAAATTAAGTGAGTTTTAAGGTCAACCCAGAATCAGAGACATCCAAACTGTATATACGTATCCCATCATTATAGTACTCATATAGCACAGTTCGTACCACTACTTAGCAGCTAGAGGCTGCAACTACAAATGTATAACTTACTTAACTGTCACTAACCATATAAATTTATTGATGTGTCTCGCCAACTTGATTAAGTCTTAATTGGAGTTAGCTGGATGTTGCGAGCTACTAGCTACGACCGTGTGCTAATTAAGGGCCATACATGCTAGCTCGATCGATGGATTGCTCACACGCGCGATAACGTGTGTGCTGTCACGACTCACATGTAGGGTGTCAAGGTGGGATTCCAGTGGGATGTCATTTTGTACTATGTAGTTCAAATTTTGATGTCAAAATTTGTACTACAAAAGTTAAATTATACTACAAGTGGGATAAAAGTGGGATCCCACTTGACACCCTTACTCACATGCATGTCACACCACTGCTCTCATTTACATATAGCTAGGCATGAAGAACAGATCCTCTAGTCTTGTCTAACGTAAAAAAAAAATCTGACTACATACAACAAGGACAAAAGTGTAAACGTTCTTATATGTGCGGTTTGAGAAATCTGACCATGACCGAAACTATTTTGGAATATGATCCATGCGTCTTCCACCAACAAAAGTACAGCTAAAATTGTGTAGGTCGGTGCCAAGTAAATGTCACCTGAGAATTTTTAAGTGGTTTGGCTTCGATATACCTATGGCGCCAAGTTGGCGCCGACAGTGCGGCGCTGGAGGTGTTCGGTGCCGACCAACACTATTTCTGTTTCATACTAGTTCACACCGAACCTAGGCATCGGATTTTAAAATAGTGTCACCGAGGGATTAGGTGAGGCATTAGTTTTGTCATGAACATGTACGCTACGAGAGAGGCCATCAGGAGACATTTAGGGTTCCCAGCCGCCTCTCGCCGGCCCCGCCGATCTGCCCCAATTATGTGGCTTCGGGCCGTGGATGAGGGGTGGCTCTCAGCCCCTGTCGGCGGGAGGGCTCCGTTTTTTCTTGTTTTAGGGTGAAGGTTTGCTGGGACGACGCTCAGGTGGTGGCGGTGGCGCCTTCTCCAATAAAGTCTCCCCGGTATTAGCTCCATCTTGGCGGCGACACCGAGAAGTTTGTGGGAGTGATGTGGTTCTCGAGGACCTCTTCTGGTTGGGAGGATCTTTGGATCGTCATGGAGTTTCAACGGTGGTTATAATTCCTTCTTCCTCGTCTTTGGGACGGATGTTGTATTCTTGATCCGTTCGGCGACTTCCCGTTCGCATCCAACAACATCAAGCCGGCTCAGGAAGAAGCGGCAGTGACAGCTCACCGTCAACACAGTCTAGAGATTGAAGACAAAGGGCATCTCAGAGATTTCATTGTATTTTTTCTTTTTATTGAGGTACTTTGTATTGTTCGATATTTCTCTTAATGCTAGGGTCCTCTTTCACAAAAAAAAAGTTAAATTGGTGAAAGAAGTCTAGGAACGTCAATCAACTTAACTAAGAGCAAACAAGTTTATCATAGAAAATTCGTGCCTCTTTGGATTCAAACAGCAGCTGGCACATATTTCTGCCTTTTGTACATTTTGGTTGATTAAGCTAAAGTGAGACTTGAAAAGACGGAAAATAAAGGCAGCTGGCGACAGTATTTGACATTTGAAACGACAGATGGACCAGTAGCAGCAGCAGCAGCAGCAGCAGCAGCAGTACAGTCCTTTGATACTACTAGAAAAAAGAACGATAAGTCCTTTGGTGCTTGCCCATAGACCGTTTAAAGTTGGTTATCAGTTCACGGTATCTTACTGTTCATCGCCATGCATGCATGTAGCGTGTACCACCCGCAAGTATCTGCAGGCCCAATATTACAAACAATAAATCATGTCCGTATTCAGAATTTTAGATTGTAGATGAAAATTAAGCATTCGACGAATGATGTACCTTCTATGTGCGACCTTTTAATGGGTACATTACATTATCCCGGCAAGCTTAGGACGTGTGAGTCTAATATGAAATTGTGTCGTTTTTGTCGAACAGTTGATGCTAATAGTCATACTTCCTCCATACCACCAAAAGTGTCTCAATTTTGTTAAAATTTGGATGTATCTAGACATTACTTAGTAGATAGATACATCAAAATTTTGACAAAGTTGAGACACTTTTCGTGGAACGGAGGGAGTATATTGCTCATGCACCATGTCGGATATGCTGCGCACAAATGAGACTATTGATCAAAAAGTGGAATTCAGTCTAACCAAAAACATAGCCTTTTTCTGATCATTTTGACATAAGAAAATGGTTAGCTTGGCATCTTCTAAGGGTTAAAAGTTTGTTGCAGCGAACGTCCAGGCCTGGAGAAATAAAACTAAGCTACATTTGTACTATGGTTTTTTGGTTAAAGTGGTGGATCTGGATTGCAACATGAAATTCTTGCTTGCAGCAGTTTGGTTGCTCACGTGAAACAAATATCCTCGTGGCTTTGTAAAAAATCATCCATATTCATCGCAACATTCAAATATGCTTATTTAGGAAAACAATTGTGGGTGTGCATACAATATGTGTGACCAACCCATAAGAAAACAAAAAAAGATATTTACAATATGAGAAAATCCCCTTGAAGCATTACTCATAATTAATCAAACACGTTACATAGGTTCACAACATACACCATGCACACTTGCATCTCGTCGAATCCTTGCTGATAACATCAAGAATTCCTAAATATCAGTAAACTCTGCCAACAACAGTGGAGGCACCGACATTGTCGCCCCTTCGCTTGCCGAGCCACAAATCTGGCTCACTAGTGCGATGGGGACACTCAGGCCCATTCCCCTCAACTAACCTTCTTCCCTAAGCTTGTATCCACAAAGAAGCACCCTCGTTTAGAACCATTCATCGATATAATCCCAAATATAGTGGAGGATCATGGGAGAGACGGAAGAGGGGTGGGGGTCCATTGGAGGAGAAGGGGTGAAAAAGAGAGAAGGGGGCAGCAAGGGGCATCAGAGGAGGAGCCACTCGGAGGAAGAAGCTTGAGAAGAGGTAGTGTGAGGGAGACTACCGAACGGAGGCAGCGCATGAGAGAGGTGAACTATGATCGATATACCCGCGATCAGTAGGTTGAGGAGAATCATTTTCGTTTAAATTTTTCTATAGTAAATTATAAATAAGTAGAGATTTGTTAAAGAGAGCTTGAGATTGTCTGGAAACTCCATAATCAAGTCAGGCAAAAAAACCACACCTAATTTCATAGCCCTTTCAGCAAAGATACTCTCGTGATATTTACTTTGATGGAGTGGCTTAACTTGTGCATTAACTTTTCTGCAACTTTTCCAATTGAAATGCAATGACCAAACCAGTTTCTAAGAAAATAATAAAATGATCAGGTTAAGCTTCGTACTAACATCACCTTTACAAAAAATACATGAATGGATATGGGTACTCCTGATCCAAAGTTCAACTCATGCGAAAAATCTTATATAAGAAATATGCCAATAGGTAATCATAGAGATGGTACTATTTTGTTATATTCATAATTTATTATAACATTCCTTAAATATCCATAACATGCAACTTTTATTGATTGGCAACTGCGTGAATTGTTTGTGGATGTTTACTTGTATGGTTTTCTAAAGTTATCACTAGTCGGAGTTCAGGTAAAACTAGTAGAAAAAGGGGCTTCCGTCCAGGCCTTTAGTACCGATTTCCTTACGAACCGGTACTAAAGGTTTTCCACCTCCACCACCACCACCACCACACACACACCCCCCCCCCCCCCTGTGGATCGCCTTTTTTTGCTTTGTAAAATACAAATGAAAATGATAGAAAATTCAAAAAATAAAATGTTTTCAGATTCTTATACGTTATGCAACCTACTATTCGGAGAAATTAAGAAATTCGAATTTTGATTTTTTTTTGAAAAAGTTTGAAAAATGGTAAAACCGCATTAATTTTTTGCATACGACGTCGGAAAAAAGCGTATAATATATCAAAATCATCGTGGGGAAAAGTTACATCCGAATTCACCCGGGTTTACCCGGTTAGTCAATTTTTAGATTCTCAAAATTTCAAATGAAAATATGAAAGCAGGAACATTTAGTTTTTTCCAAAAATTTAGAATTTTATATATTTTTAATAATTAAAATTAATAATTATAAGATTTTTTGAGTCCTAAAATATTACTATTACTTTTATCAAATTATAAGATTTTCAAATTTTCAGGTTTTAGGTTTGGCAAAAAAAATTAAAATTTTAAAAATAATTAAAATAATACAAATTTAAAAAGTTAATTTTATTTATTTATTCAACATTATTATTACATCATTACTTTTGTTTATTAAAATAATTATTTGGAATTTAAACAATAAATAAGTGTGACATCGACTAACATGTTAATAGGATTGATATGATACTACTATCACATAAATGCGCGCGAAGCACTTGGAAGTGGAACGGGATGGAACTCGGAAGTTAAGTGTGCTAGTGCGGGAGTAGTGTGAGGATAGGTGACCGATCGGGACTTTGACCACGGGTAAGTAATTTGACTAGAGATTAAGTGTAGTTAGAGACTAACGAAAATACTAGAAATTCTGAAAAAAATAAAAAAAAAGAGGGAGTGAAAAATAACTAAAAAAAGGATAAAAAAATTAACGAAATAACCTTTAGTACCGGTTCGTGTTACGAACCGGTACCAAAGGTCTCCAGCCTCGCGGGATCCTCCGTGCCCACGTGAAGGCACATTTAGTACCGGTTCGTAAGGAATCGGTACCAAAGGGGAGGAGGCTTTAGTACCGAACCTTTAGTACCGGTTTCAAAACCGGTACTAAAGGCCCTTTGGAACCGGTATTAAAGGGGGGTTTCTCTACTAGTGACACACATGAATATTAGACAAGCACATGGATTGTCTTATGATTATGTTTGGCAAGTCATGGACATGGAGATGTCAAACCAATGACATGGACACATTTTATGAACATGGAGCTGGACTAACCCAACACGACATAGCTTCAATGCTTGTTGTTTCTCTCTACACAATGTGTGCGCTTTGCTTAGACCTGTGATTGTCGCATGTACTCGAGATGTGAATCGACCTAATTAGGAGCTATCAAATGTTACACTCTAGAAGGGTAGTTATAGAGGTCGCTTTCGGGTTTGTCATGAACCATGTTGTGAGCCATGGCCAATAAAGACGGAATTTGCTCCTCTCCACATGAGAGATATTTCTGGGCCATCGATTGATCGGATCCAAAATTGCATGGACATGCTACATTAGGTTAAGAGTTAAACTAGAAAGGGATTCTAAATCACGTGATCGAGAAAGAATGGCCAGCTTGAAGTTGGGTCGTGAGGCAATGGTAATGGCATGCATTGTCATGGTTCGTCCGATATGATCTTTATGCATGTTTAGGAGTTGGCATGTCTTGCTAGAGGCCGCTACCAACTATTGGACAAATAGAAGTAATAGTGCCATGTACATTCGCATGTGAACCTATAGGATCACACACTTAAGGGGTTCGAAGGCTATTTAGATTGGATCTGCAGCATGACTTATGGAGCTAATGGGCCTCTAATGCAGAAGCCCATCAGAAACCCTATACAAGAGAGGGTGGAGTTGATTAGGGTTGAACCACTCTACCCAACAGCCACACCTCTCACCCTTCAGCTGCACATCAGTCCGGTGTGTGATGCTTCCACCCCCACACGTGTGGATACATTGCTGCATCTATAGCACTTGGACGAGTTGTACGACAGGAGATGTTCGTAGGACGAGGATGTAATACGACTACACTGCCCCGACGTGCTTTATCGAATTCCACAACTGTACTATAGTGGTAATCGGTAATCATGTGATCTATAACTACAACAAATCTGATTTACGCGGCAGAATATTGGATTTGCGCTTATGTAACCTAATAGTATGCTAGAGTAATTTTCAAATTAATTATGCTCATAAATATTGACTTGAGTCTTATTCGTGTAAGTTTCCTAGGAAACATTGGATCAAACTGTCCTCCGCGAGGAAGAGAAAACGTAGCTTGCACACCAAAAACTCTAATTGTTGTAGTGATCAATTGTCTTCTTTTTTCTTCCAAAGTTAGATATTTCTGCGTTTCAGTTTCAACCTTTTATGAGCATACTTAATCTGTGATTTGTTTCATATCTTTTATATTATCTACTTCTGACCAAATCAAATGTTCATGTAGAAAGCAGAGAGTATTAAAAAATTTCCGTAACTATATAAAAGAAACCGCTGTCAATAATTAAGAGTCCGTCCTGCCAGCATAGCACATGGCATGAAAAATAAATTCATCATCCTTTCAGCAGAAGAGATAACTTAACTTAGGGTTTAATTCTTATCGTGGTTTAGTTTAACTTAAATAAAATCACGATAAAAATTATGGAACGGAAAAGGTAGATGACTATATCGACTAATGGAGGAAATGCCAATCACACGGCTCAATCGAACAGCCGACAAGAATCAGCTAATTCCAGTTGGAAGATCAAATTAGTTAGTCAACAGGACCACAAATTAATAGTGCAGCCCGCCCTTATAAGGACTGAGATTATTGGTTGATGAATATATAATAAATATAATCTAATATTAGATACAGCCGTGCAGATTAGCAACAGTTGTGCACATGTAATGAATGCAATTAACTAGCCCGCTTGATCGGGGCCCCACTGAAGATGCTCCGTTCTTTCTTCTAGTTAAACTCGCAAGTAGCAAACACAAAGGAAACTCAATTTGGAGCACGACTCAACCACTTTGAAAGACCATTCTTCTTTGCTATACAAAATCCTCGAAAATCACACATATACTCGGCCCATATTGCAAATAGATTATGTTTTAGATATTAATATGGTATTTAAGATTTACCTTTGGTTATTATTTTTTACTATAATATATGTTAGACTCCTCTCCGCGCACCCGGGACGCGGCGGTTATACAGATCGTTTGCCGGAGGTGTAGAAGAGGGCAGCTACTTGCATGCCCCAAGGGGTGTCGATTGGGCAGAAAGTTTGATAGTGTGGCAAGGTGCACGACGATAAGATTGGACGATAAGCATGTCGATACTCCTTGAGGCACAAGGGTGCAGCCGATGACACGGGTATTGGATGCACAATGGTTAAAAAAAAGATGCTTGAGCACTAGCCACTTTCCTCAGGTGCAAACGGCCGTGCAGTGGAGTGCGACGATCGCATTACATAGGAAAGAATGACCAAGTAATTAGCAAAAAAAAAACACGCTGGACAACAGAACATATATATATATATAGTAGCTGATATATTGGAAATGTATCTAAGTATTGAAGTTTATTGTGTTAATATCCAACATATATGCAACATATGATGAGTTATCACTACTGCTTCTAATGATTTAAAGGTTTCCCACGAAATAATATTGCTTTGGTCTCTACTATCGAAAACAGGAAATCCCTATTTTTTGTATTTTTTGTAATTCTAGAATGTTCTGGAACTCAAACACACAAGAGAATTTTGCCATGCCATTTTGAAGGAAAGATGATTTGGAGATAAGAAGCACAGCAGAAGCCTCTTGCGGCCCAAGATGTGTCCCACTATGCGGCTAGGAGACCTAGGAGCATTTGTATTGAACTAAAAATGCTCATATAAGTCCCTTTTTTGCGACTTCAAAAGAGAGACTACGCCAGAAGAAAGACACCAAAATAGAGATAGAGAAGTTCACAGCCGACGATGATTGGAGGGGGAAATGTCACCTGAGTCTGTCCTGGTTGTGCCTCATACCTCTCCAACATCTTCGTCATCATCATAGTGATGAGAATGGAATATTCCGCCTCTAGAATACAGGTTTGTGGCAATAGCTTGATCAATCTCTCTCGGTGTGTGATACGTCCCAAACGTATCTATAATTTCTTATGTTCCATGTTACTTTATTGATGATACTCACATGTTTTATACACATTATATGTCATTATTATGCATTTTCCGGCACTAACCTATTGACGAGATGCCGAAGAGCCGCTTGTCTGTTTTCGCTATTTTTGGTTTCAGAAATCCTAGTAAGGAAATATTCTCGGAATTGGACGAAATCAACGCCCAGTGGTCCTATTTTTCCACGAAGCTTCCGGAAGACCGGAGAGGAAACGAAGTGGGGCCACGAGGTGGCCACACAACGAGGCGGCGCGGCCCAAGCCCTGGCCGCGCCGGCCTAGCGTGTGGGCCCCTCGTGACGCCCCTTGACCTGCCCTTCCGCCTACTTAAAGCCTTCGTCGCGAAACCCCCAGTACCGAGAGCCACGATACGGAAAACCTTACAGAGACGCCGCCTCCGCCAATCCCATCTCGGGGGATTCAGGAGATCGCCTCCGGCACCCTGCCGGAGAGGGGAATCATCTCCCGGAGGTCTCTTCATCGCCATGATCGCCTCCGGATCGATGTGTGAGTAGTCCACCCCTGGACTATGGGTCCATAGCAGTAGCTAGATGGTTGTCTTCTCCTCATTGTGCTATCATGTTAGATCTTGTGAGCTGCCTATCATGATCAAGATCATCTATTTGTAATGCTACATGTTGTGTTTGTTGGGATCCGATGAATATTGAATACTATGTCAAGTTTATTATCAATCTATCATATATGTTATTTATGTTCTTGCATGCTCTCAGTTGCTAGTAGAGGCTCTGGCCAAGTTGATACTTGTGACTCCAAGAGGGAGTATTTATGCTCGATAGTGGGTTCATGCCTCCATTGAATCCGGGACGAAGTGACGTAAAGTTCTAAGGTTGTGGATGTGCTGTTGCCACTAGGGATAAAACATCGATGCTTTGTCTAAGGATATTTGTGTTGATTACATTACGCACCATACTAAATGCAATTGTCTGTTGTTTGCAACTTAATACTGGAGGGGGTTCGGATGATAACTCGAAGGTGGACTTTTTAGGCATAGATGCATGCTGGATAGCGGTCTATGTACTTTGTCATAATGCCCCGATTAAATCTCATAGTACTCATCATGATATATGTATGTGCATTGTTATGCCTTCTTTATTTTTCAATTGCCCAACTGTAATTTGTTCACCCAACATCTCGTTTATCTTATGGGAGAGACACCACTAGTGAACCGTGGACCCCGGTCCTATTCTTTACATCCGAAATACAATCTATCGCAATTGTTCTTTACTCGTTCTTCGCAAACAATCATCATCATCCACACTATACATCTAATCCTTTGTTTACGAAGCAAGCCGGTGAGATTGACAACCTCACCGTTACGTTGGGGCAAAGTACTTTGATTGTGTTGTGCAGGTTCCACGTTGGCACCGGAATCCCTGGTGTTGCGCCGCACTACACTCCGCCACCATCAACCTTCAACGTGCTTCTTGACTCCTACTGGTTCGATAAACCTTGGTTTCTTTCTGAGGGAAAACTTACTGTTGTACGCATCACACCTTCCTCTTGGGGTTCCCAACGGACGTGTGTCAACTGCACGCATCAGTGTGTTATCATGTCTATAACCATATGATATGCCTTACATGATTATGTTTATATTTGTATACCCTCCATGGTGGATCTTTTGATATAAGAGAAGTTATGTGTTATGGTGTTGCTAGAGGGATGGCGCGAGAGGGCCGGCCGGGGGCCTTGCCCACGGCCGGTGGCAAGAGGGAAGGGATTTCCTTCTTAATTCTTGCTTCATTAGATTGATACATCTCCTCTCCATATATAGAGAGGTTTACTTGACTCTCAAGCAAGGCTTACTTGACCCCTAAGCAAACCCTAAGACTAACGGGCCCAGGCCCATGATGTACTCTAACACTACACCCCACCTGGACATGCAGCTCGTCCTCGAGCTGCAACCTAAACAAACCATGACTCGACGCAACACAAACCTAACACCTAAAAACAAGCCTTTTACATCTCGGTTTGTTTTATTACTCTCAACCTGAAATGGACTGGGACGCTTTATTGTTGACCCCTGAACATAAAGTGGACACCATCCGCCCGTCGGACGTGCACCTGTACAGCCACTTGGATCCCATGGAAACCAGCGGGACAAAAGGAGCCCGCGTGGCGGCCGGTGGCGGAATGCAGTGGTGCTACGCAGTGCTCTCCTGTCGGTGACACCATGCCTTCTCCCCGCCGGATGACTGTTGATGGCGCAGACTTTGAGGTCGCTGCCCGCGGGAAAAACAGCATGTCCGCCGCCCGTGGGGAAAAACCGCACGCCCAAGATCCCCAACGCAGCGGATGAGATCGAGGTCCGTTGCGCAACGAAGCGCAACTTGGAGGAGCTGCAGCTGCAGATCACGCATCTCCCGCACACGCCGACGCACTAGGAGGCCGCGTGCAGCTGCCTGCAGCCTCAACGCCGCCGACATGTGGCGGATAGCGATCCAAGCCGGAAGCGGTGATGGCGACGGAGGGAAACGGACCTGGTGGAAGGGCATCCCGGACGGTGTCGATGTAGTGCCCGGGGCCAAGGTTGCTCCCACACCGCCGAAAGGTAGACGGCGTCGGTGGCGGCAGCAGCCGCTACTGCGGTGTTGGTGGCGACGGCAGCAGCTGCTGCTGTTGCAGCTGCCCACCGAACGGCAGGGATAGCGTCGGTGAGGACAGCAGCTGCAGCGGCGGCGTTGGTGGCGGCGGCAGCTGCTGTTGCTGTTGCAGCGTCCCGGTGGGGAAGAAGGCGGCCGACTGCTGGAGAAGAGGTAGGGCGCGAAAAGGCCGGCTCTGATACCAAGTGTTATGGTGTTGCTATAGGATGGCGCGAGAGGGCCGGCCGGGGGCCTTGCCCACGGTCGGTGGCAAGAGGGAAGGGATTTCCTTCTTAATTCTTGCTTCATTAGATTGATACATCTCCTCTCCATATATAGAGAGGTTTACTTGACTCCCAAGCAAGGCTTACTTGACCCCTAAGCAAACCCTAAGACTAACGGGCCCAGGCCCATGACGTACTCTAACATTATGTGATGCACTTTTAGTATGTGTTTGATGTACTTGTAGATGAAACATATTACCTTGTTTATGTATACATGTTCTGATAAAACTAATTTGCTAGGGCGCATGTGGGAGTACTTGTGTATTTGATGGAGTAGAACTTGTGGCGAGCCCTTTATTGCGACAAGAAATTTGGGGTACCTAGTATTTACCTTTCTTGTTCTACCTCACTAAGGATAATGGGAAAGCAATGCACTAAACTGTTCAGTGACAACGAAAGTGATCTCATGTTTTTTGAAACACATCTATGAAAACTTTCAACACCATGTCTCACCACTTAAGACAATACTCTGTTTTATTACTTAATGTCAAGTGTGCATTCAACCCACTTTCTTGAAGAGAATTAGTGAGGTGTTGCATCATCTTGATCTTAGGACGTGATGTTCATGTGAATATCTATCAAATACTACAAATAAATTGCATTTGTATACCTTATGAAGAACAGATTATTTTGTGCTGCCATGTTTCTGTTAAACAGGTCAAGTGAATTCATGATCCCGGTCCACATTTTGCTATAAAAACACACTTTTATTTTACTATACTTGTTACAAATTACACTTCAATTATTCCAAAAAAAAATATACAAAAAACCATGTTGCACCGCCGGAACAACCAGACATACATCGCATCCCTGCATGAATCCATATTGGCCCACCTACGCACGCGCTAGCGACCGCTCTTCAAGCATTAGTATGAACCAATTGATGTTGAGGAATCAACATGAGAGTGATGGTTAATGGTGAAATGCCACTAAAACCTAAAGCTAGATGGTTCCGCTGGAATGTGTTGATCCGTGGTAGTTGTTTTTATTTAGGCTGCATAAGTGGTACCAAAGGTCGAGAGGGAAAAAACCTAGATTTTAGCTAAGAACCCAAAATGATCATAGTTGATAAAGAGGTGGGTTAAGAAGATAGAATGAGGTTCTCCTCAAAGGGTCAAGAATTTAAAGAGTGCATAATAGCTCATTGATCATGTGCCCTTGCACAAAAGATATGAGCTAAGTAATGATGTCCAATGGATCAATAGTGGAGCACTCCAACTTATAGGGAGGAAACTAGGCAAGCAGGATCGACCAAGCTGAAGCTAGAATCTTGGCTTGAGTAACAGAAACATTATTAAGAACCAATGCCTTCAAAACCCTTTTCACCCACAAGATTCACCACAGTGGATGAGTAACAAACTTGGATTAAACCGAAAGGCGTAGTCAGTGAAATACAAGATAATATTCCGATACTACCCACATTGGTATGGGATGGAGGGACTATTGGATAAATATATTTTCTTAATATGTCCATAAATATATTTTCTTAATATGTCATAAAAATATTTTTCTAAATATTTAGTCAAACTTAGTAAAGTTTAACTTTTGACGTCTTTAGACGCTTTACATTTTGGGATGGAGGGAGTACTGCATAGTAGTCCAATAGCTATGTCAACTGGTATGTGCTTGAATATGGCTAGGAGAATGAGTAGTTCACAACTATGGTAGAGTGTACCCACCAATGCTCCTGAAAGCTTCTCTATAAATTTTGTTTTGGCACGAGGCAAAAGATTTTCCTTTTCATTGATATAGAAGAAATTGGCCAATTATAAGGAAAAATGGCTAAAACCTGATACAAGACAGAACACAACACGCTGACCCTGAAGTCGTGCTCTACACAAGTCGACGGCCAAAACGCCCAAGCGATCGAAGTAGACACCCGACACACACCTCAACTCTACAAGGCGGAGGAGCTGTCGCTCCGATGTCCACACCGGCCCCAGGGCCGCGCTCCACCTAGCCGGAGTCGAGACCAAGGTCAACAATAACCACGCGAATAGGACAAACTAACATGGCAGGTGAAGGGGCTCCACGACGATGGATCCATGTAGGAGAGCGACGCCACTGCCGGCAACAACTGAGTTTGATGTAAGGTTTTCACCCGGAGATCACCAAACCCAAAGCCGCGCCCACCGGTCAAACATAACCAAGGTTGCCCTCCAGCTCGTCGCAGCCAACCACTAACTGACACCTTCTCTATACATGGCTTTCCGCTCATATTCTGGAAAAGGGGGTAGGGGATTATTCACAGGTTATGTGGAATCCTCTCATCTAATGAAACTCTACCCTAAGACTGTAGATGAACATGAATCCTACAAGGGGATGGATACGTGTCAACCAAAGACATTACCCCACAACTACATAAGATGATGGAAGCCCCAAGTGGAGATGTTTCGCATCACAAAGCCACTAGTCATATTGATTTTATTTAAGTACACAATATCTACATTAGGCTGATTTATATTACTCTCCCGTCCATAAAAGGATGTCGCTGATTTGTCTAAATTAGATGTATCTATACACTATAGAGAGTCTAGATACATCAAAATTTAGACAAACTTACGACATCATTTTATAGACAAAGGTAGTATTTATTATATATGACCCTGACTATGCTTTTCGTTGCCACGTTCATGCGTTTGTTACAATGTGTTGAACCTGCAACTTTTTTGTTGGAGAGTTCAGCAAATTGAAGAGGGAAATAATAGAGCCGGTAATCTCTTCTGATTTAGGTTCAATGGGATACTCTATTACAGTACGTGGTCCACGTTGAAATATCCAGGAGGCTTCCTAAATAGCTAGTGCGCACCACTTTATCATCTTATCTACCTAGCTTCCAGTATATGACGGCTCTATAGAATCCTCACGCGGCCAGCCAAATATGAAGCTACGATTCTGGACCATTCTTATCCATGCACTCCCGTCAATTTTCTTCGTAGCTAGAATAGTTTAGTTCCTTAGACAACTTTGCAGTCAACTAAAAAATGAAAATTTTACTAAGTTGGTTAATCACTAGTAATGATCGATGAAAAGATCTCGTCCATATCGCGGGATCTGGTCTTTCTTGCAAATGATGATGGAGCCACGAGAATCTTGGAAGAGACTTTTTGCGTTGATTGGAGGGGGGATATAAAAATGGAGAAGCCTTTCTTTTCTTACTTTTAGCGATTGTTTCTTGAGGAGCTTTATTAGCTTTGCCGGTTCTTCCTGTCGGTGCGCATGCATGCACAGGAGCGATACATTTACATCACATTTCAAATGGCTGACATACACATCTCTCTGTCGTTGGGACACCTCTCAGTGTCATTAGTCGTCCCATATGTGTTTTCTGCTCTTTCTTACATTTTGAATTGTAGGTAGTTCGCTTTTTTAAAATGTTCAGTTGTTGATATTCACAAGGAAGTAATCCCTCAAGATGTTGATGAGTCAAAGAGGCTCCTGCAATATATATTGTATTCATAGTACGCTACAAAACCTCTCCTAGAAAGATACTAGTAATAAGAAACCAACGGTACAGTCTGTGTAACCTATGTATGGTTAGACTAATTTCTGACCATAAGGAAGTTGCTATTGTTATACTCATGAGTAGCTTGGCGGTGCAGCTATTTTAAGTAGCCTTAGCCATCGGACCGACACTAGTGGCCGAAACAATAAGCAGAGAAGATATACTATATGGTTCCATACCCAAATCTAATCATCAATTGTATATATGTGCCGGCACGTAGATCAAATCGAGAAGAAGATATGATATGGTTTTATAACGTCAACTCACCCAGCCAGTTCAGCGCCGGTGATTAGCTCCATCATTGATCGACGTTTCTCCTCCGGCCGGCGCCCCCCTTTTTTCCATGACCCAAACCGGGCGCCGTGCTGATGTACTACTGGCCTTTCCCTGGCGATAAACAAATTAACTGATCTCTATACAGATGACCCCATACACAATCCTTCAAATTAGCTATGTACTTCAAGATTTTCGTTCATCGTTTCGGAAAAGTTAGAGATTTTCGTCCAAGATTCGCCACTGCACCCGAGTGATGTGTATGCCGGACACATACCGAACTAATAGTACGGCTACGTCGTCATTACTCACCTAATCCCGCAACAGTACACACACAAATATTCGATGCGTCTCAGATGCTGTACTAACCAAAAGCAACAGATTAACAAAGTTTTACAGGTGTGTCTGTTCTTGACAGTGCGACATTCCCCACTTGCACAGAGGCTAATCGTCGGCCGTCCGTTCCATGCGTCCCTGTCCCTTAACAACAAAACAAGCTAGTGTAATCGATGGATTTGGCTAATGAAACGAATCAATCGGCAAATTAAGCTACAGTGGCAGTACACATCGGACGACGATGGTGTACGACCCATTCCGGTCGTATTTGACATCATAGTACCTAGTACGAGAACACATGCAAAAGGAGAGCATCAAAGGAAGGAGCAAAAGCAACAGGCGTTTCTGGAGGCACCTAAAATATGTTTCTACGTACTCACGTATAGTCGTACGTATACATGCATGGCGAGGATCTGTTTACTTGGATGTATGGTTGTAAACGGATCGGATCGGATTGAATTTTGCTCATACCATATTCTTTACCATATATTTTTATCGGATTCAGATCGGAGCGAATATTGATCGGTCTCGGATTCGAATGCGGATATACCGGACTACGGATTTAAATCGAAAATGGGGCGGACTCGGACCGGAAACAAAATATAGTCGGATATATGCTCTCATCGGTAGATAGTTATAGTTTTTGCAAATCTTGAGAGAGATTTAAACTTTACATCTTCTGTAGTTAAGAAAAAAGAGACATAATACGCCAAAATTCAAGCATTGATAGAAATCTAGAGCTAAATATGCCCCCCCGAAATGAATTTGGTAACTCAATATCTACTAATCTTGCAATATTTGCCTTGGCTTTTGACTCAAAATCAGATTATCTGGTTTAAAACCTTTCAGATTATCTTAATTAAATTTTAGATAATTCATATCCGCATGCTATTTTCTATACCATATCTTATACCATATCCGGAGCACCACTTCAAAATTGGATATCCTTATCCGCCGGATTCTTTAAAATCAGACATGGAGACCTTTAAACGGATTCGGCGTCGGTTTCGGTGCGAAAATTATCCTATCCATTTACACCCCTACTCAGATGACATCTACTTCAATATACAGATTTAGAGTTATATAACATATTAACATCTACCACTTTCAAAATGCAGTGCGCAGAATAGAGTTATACAACTGTTTTTCATGTTTCAAACAAATACATATACAAATCCAATATTGTCCGAGTTGATGTCACTCCAATACGGATATGGATTGGTATAAATATCTTACAATTTTAGAATCAAATTAGGTAAAATAAATTCGTACTGTAACTACGTGAGGCGAATAAGCCAGGTATGATTAACAAATCCAATCACCTGAAATCCTATCAATACTGATCTATCTCCTTAAATTTGTGTTTTCACCCACATCCAGGTAATGATTGTTTCCACACAAAAAATGGAAGCACATGCTCATTCTGATATCTACACACCAGGTTTGTTTTGGATTTTATTTTTGTGGTTTTTAACTTAGTTTTCATTTTTTTTCTACAATAATGTGAGCATTTGAGAACACAAAATCCACTCTGCTACTTTTCTTTTTTGCTAGTAGTATTGTTATTACCTCCCAGATTTGTATCGACCTCTTTGGTCTTTCTCGTATTACTACAATGCGTTCCATAGCGTATTCTAGAAAAAAATACTACATTCTATTTGTCATTTAGAAAGAGCATAACTAAACGGGTAATATTTGGTGGTCTTACCAAAAATTTAGTAACCAACTCCAAATGGAGTAACTGCGTATTGTCGCATGCCTATGCAAGCTTAAGATAAACTGGTGGTATAAATAGCTAATGGTTCTCTGTGTGTGCTGCATGTCTGCATCCACTCAAGTGAGACTAGGTGATCAGTACCAAAATTAAATCTTGTTCATAATCACCACACTGTAGACTAGTTGTGTTATGCATATGAACAAAGCATGCAAGACAAGAGACGGACTATACCGGATATTTGGATACTCTACCAAATTACAACCAGGTTCTCTTGGTTCAAGCAGCTACAGTGGATTGTACAAATAATTGTGTTCCCCACCTTACCAGAAATACATGAGATATATTCCCTGATCTCTGTTGCACCTCAACAGTTTCTAGCATATAAACTCTTCTGACTACTGTACATGCCACTTGGCGTATGCTCGTGCCATGTTGTGTAAAGCATATAATTTAAATCTGTTTCTGAGTATGTACTACTGGTTGTCAATCTTTTCTCACATGAGAAAAAACACTAATAGGTTAGCTTTCATGCCACAATCCCGCTGATTATAAGACCAGTTTTCAAATGAAAATTCATACTATGTACTATATGTCCTTGGTGTTATAATCAGGGTTAAACTAATTGCATGTCCCATTACTCTTGTGAATGTGCCATACTTGGTACCGCTGAATATATATGTCCATACGCATGCATGCATGCGCATGAAGGTGCCTGATGGACCCAACGTCCATACGCGTCCAAAAGCTGGCATCATTTATTTGGAAGAACTCGTCCTAGGACCCCGATGTAGATACACTTGGACAGGAAAAACGACGTCTGAACAAGACGCTGGCGTGCGTGCATGGCAGGATGATACTAAGCACATATTGATCTAACACTACGTGTACACTAGATATTAGAGGCCACACGTATACTATCTTCTTAATTCGTACTACACCAATGGACAGTTATGAGCTTAGCCAGCTCTGACGGTATATACACGAAAACGGGTGGACCATGCAAATCTGAAACGGAAATGAAGAGAATGGACCATGCATGTAGATATCATGCATGTGATCTTGATAATGAATCACGTGGACATGCGCAATACAAGTACAACAATACAGGAGCATATAAATTTGCAAAAAAGTATATGCATTTAATTTTTATGGCTGGGCAGACAGCTAAGTATACATCGGTAGACAATCATACACAGACTTTACAGTATTTGCATAAGGTTTACATATATGAAAATGAAATGTTTGGCACGACAGGCGTACGATCGAGGCCAAGAGTACACTGTTGTGATGTATATATTTTTAAAGACATTGGGTGATGTATACATGCATGACGAGATTGCAAGGATGGGTACATGGACAGACGGGCACATATGGTGTTGAAAAGAGACTAAGAAGAAAACTGTGCACTGGTACACTAGCGGCAGCTAGCTGCTAAAGTGCTACACTGCTAGCGAGTGACGCTCATGCATGGGACGGCGGGGACCATATGGAAGGTGCGGTTTCACATCTCGCAGGGACAGGATTAATTATTATGATTATTATGGATTGGACCCTCTTAATTAATCGATGGCTTGTCAACTAGGGTGGGTTAACCACAACCATAATTAATCAAGGATTGTAGCATAATTAAGATGGATACTAGAGATATTTGACAATTGTAATTTGTGTGGACAAGATGTGCATCAGATTAGACCATGAAAAACTTGGTATCATAAATTATGAAACTAGATGCTTTCATATGAAGTAATATGTAATATAAGGAAGTATTGTACATATATAATGTATATGTGACTGAATTTCTTAGGCATGTCGGTTTTCGGTAGATTTGTATCGGACGGCAGGGGAAAACATGGTGATGTGGCTTTCTCGTGTACCATAGTTTGCGCTTAGCTTGATTATAGAGATAAGATAGGAGCGCTAGGAATACAAGCTGTAGCCACGCATGCACCCGGCACAGCACTAATTAGCTTTTGTTTGCAAATTAAAAGGGGGTCATGGAAAGTGATGTTATCGTGGAAATGGAGCCCAGCCATGCTGCCTGCTGTCATGTCCTTGCTAAAAGTAGTAGGGTAATTTGAACCCCCCAACACTGATAACTAACTGAATATTAATCATGGATTTGCAGCCTTCTGGTACACTATAATTGTTTACATGTTGACCAGAAAAGATAAGAGGAGATGAGAGAGAGAGAGAGAGAGAGAGAGAGAGCATCTGTCGGTACGTATATTACGCAAAGAGAAGTTATGTATTCTCCACTCTCGAGTTACCATGCATAGCTTCATTACCTTACATCTCAATAGTTATCGTTTTCTTACTCCCACCGTTTTAAATAACCTCGCGTTATTGGTTTGTTTGACTTTGACTAAATCAATATCATGGTGTAATTAAGAACGGAGGGAGTAAGTAGCTAAATTCCACATATGTGCTTCTAATTTATAAGAATAACTGCATTTGATGTTTAAATTTATTTTTATGATTGAAGAGTTGTATTTCTCTTAGGTTAAGATGTATCTGATCAAGGAACATATGTTCCTATGGTTAGCTCATTACCAAGGAAATGTAAAATATGGTCACTAAAGTTGGTACAGAGGTTTAATACGGTCACCCGCTCACTTCGTTCACGAATTTGTAGCTAACTTTCATGTACTTATTTGAATACCAACATTTGAAGGGTCCCACATGTCAGCTTCATCTGCCCTCCTTCATCCCCATATCTCTATACCTTCTCTCTGCATGCTCTCGTCCCATATATGAGAGAGCCATGAAGCCATGGAGCTCATGTGGAGGCCTAACGAACGTGGCTAGCTTCACAAAGCCTGCTCTATGTTACCTTGGCCAGGGCGCCACCTTAGCTATCTTCCCTATCTCCAATTCTACATCCACACTAGGCTAGCACAGTGACCCCTTCATCCGTCCATGAGCTAATCCTATCTATAAGGAGCACTTGTGTAGAAGCCTTTTTTAATGGAAATAATTGCCCCGTGGCTTGGGAAATTTGGGAAATAAGCAATGAGTACAATTTCGACTGAGTGAGCATAAACTTGTTTAAGTGCAGGAAGAAATTCAAAGGACTTGCCACGGTCCTCTTCAGACTTCGGTATTGTTAGATAATTTTATTTGACCTAGCACTTACAAATGTGCACCTGTAAAACCAAAAAAAAAAACTAACAATATGAAATTGAAATTAATCTTTTCCTTCAAAAAGGAAACTATCTTGTGGCCCTAGAAATGAGTAATGTAGCTCATCCTCGTCCGAGTGCTAAGAGAGAAGATGGAAAGGGACGAATAAAATTAAGACGCGGACAACTTTCGAGCTACATGGATATTCTAGGGTGGAGAAAGTGATGTCGATCGCATGAAAGCAAATTCATAGAGTCCATTTCTTTGCCAAGAAAAGGACGATGAGAGAGAGAGCATGCATGGAGCTCGTCCTTCATTCCTTTTTAATCTGAGAGAAACGATTCCTTTGTGCCAATTGCACTACATTAGGAAGGTAGTAAGAGACATCTATGAATGCTAGATAATACTATCGATCTTTGCAATCTTGATGAGCAATTTAGCTGATTCAAAAGGCAATTCTACGTGGCCACTGGTTCGGTGGAAAAGTGTGTATGCACGTAGAAAATGGACATGTGTTGTATATCCAAAACGCATCCACTTCATACGAAAGTAGATACTGGTCCAGCGCATTAGCTATGTCTTTTTCTTTCTGAGATCAAATTAGCTAGCTAACTAGCTGCTCCTTAATTTATCTTAGAGAGAGAAAAATGCAGGTAATTTGGTTGGCAGAATAGTTTAGTAATAGAGCGCTTCCTCTGGAGTTCGTGAGAGGGAAAAGTGCTGATCTGCCGGTTGAGCCCACTACTGGGCCTAGCCCACCTATGCGATGGCGTTTTAAGTGGCTGTGGATGCCGGTCGGCTGCTCTTCTCCGAGGCTAGGGTTTCCAGCTCGTCAAAGAGAAGTTAGGCAGCGTCTGAACGACCCCTTTGCGCCGCCACATAGACTCCTTCGTCCCCTTCAGGAACCGCCGCCGCTCCATCGCTCCTTTGCTGAGGCTCTCATGGCCGGTGGGGAGGATGGGCGGAAGCGACGCTTCGATGCGGGAGGACGGAAGGACGGAGGTTCTGGAGGTCGCTGGCAGGAGGGGGGCGACCGCAGGGAGGCGGCGGCCACCTCTAACCGGAGACAGGATGGTGGGAGTAGGGAGGCCCAGCGATTTGGGGCTGGGGGCAGCTGGCAACAGGAGGGTGGGAACGGCCACAACGACAACAACTCCGGCCGTCAGGGTGAAAGGTATGACCAATACCGGGGGAGGGACGACGCGAGGTCTGACCGGAGCCGGGAGGGTTGGAACTCTCCACCGCCTTGGTGGCGCGAGCAGCACCTCCGGGAGGAACTCCACCGTCAGAAGGCCTACACCACCGGAGGGGACCAAGTCCAGGGTAACTGGTCCGGTGGGGTGGGTCAGGGCGACCGAGGTGGCCAGGGGCAACGGCCACCTCCGAAGGCAAAAGGGAAGAAGTTGGCTGGGGCCAACTCCGGCATAGGAGGTTATGCTCTGAGCGGTAAACCCAAGGGTGGGTCTCGGACAGGGGCGCCGGTGGGTGGCGAATGCTTCAAGTGTGGAAGGGAAGGCCACTTCCAATCTGAGTGTGAGTTTGATCCGCTATGTGTGCTCTGTAGCAGCGAGGGTCACACCTCAGCCAGCTGTCCGAAGAGGGGAAAGGGATTCCGCCTCCAGACGCTGGGTCACGCCATTACCGGAGGGGGCTTCTACAACATCGATGTAGAGCCGCTCAAGGGGGGTAAGCGGGCAGGAGAAGCTTTCACGGCGGTCATCAAGTTCCTGTCCGCGCCACTCACGGAGGAGCAGCTCTCAGCGGAACTGAAGCATCTGGTGGACGACCTGTGGGATTGGCAAGTGCGGAGGTTGTCGGAGACGGAATTCTCCGTCACCTTCCCCACGCGCCAAACTCTGCGCTTGAGCACTGGGAGTGGCAAGCTGTACCTACCGCTCAGCAAGAAGGATACTGAGATTCGGGAGGCCTTCAACACTCTGAAGCCATACCTAGTCCTCCCGTCTACTTGGGTCCGTCTCACTGGGGTTCCAGAGGACCTGATGGAGCGTGAGCGGCTGTTGGTGGCCTTTGGGATGGTGGGCAGGGCGATTGATGTTGACGACCTTTCAATCCTGAAGAGGGAGACGGAGCCGGTTCGGGTGCGATTCCAATGCCGGTATCCAGACCGTATCAAGGGCTCCATGCAAGTGTTCGTCAATGGCGAGGGCTTCACCGTTGGTGTTCAGGCGGAGCGTGCTCCGAGGGGTGGGAATGGTGGGGGAGCGGGGGACCCGCCGCCGCCACCACCTCGGGATGACAGGGAGGAAGATGACTCGGATTACTTATCCTCGGATGGAGAGTGGAACAAGCACGGGAGGAAGAAGAAGGACAAGGATCAACGGACCGAGCCGGGGCTCGGGGCTGAGCCGGTGGACGGGTCGGGTCCGGCGGGGGCCAAGACGGTCGCCATGGGGCTGCTGGGGTCCTGGAGCGCCCCTACCGGTGGCCATGCACCGGACGGGCGTGCCAATGGGGGCTTTAACCAATATGGTACCAATTTCGGAGTGGCCATGGAATCTCTCCCGTTTCAACTGGACATGAACGAGCAACTCAAAGGAGTGGAGAAGGAGAAGATTACTACGCCTGCAGAGACTTTGGTTCCTTTGACGACGGCAGGGGACCCGTCGTTGTCTGCGGACACCATCTCACAGATCACGGACCCTGTTCCATCCGGGATGGATGACAGCCAAGTGGAGGAGGGGTACCCGGAGAAGATGGACATGACCGTGGGCTCGGAGGGTCAGGGGACCGACTCTGTGATGTTGGAGGATGACACGGTCTCAGTGGACAGTGCCGTAGTGCAGCCAAGGGACGACCTACACAAGGCTTTGAGGGAGACAGCTCCGGTTGCACAGGGCCGACGCTCCAAGACCATCGCCTACTCCAGGAAGAAGAAATCTGCGACTCCCGGGATGCCGGTCCGCAAGAGCTCCAGGCACACTGGAGTGAGGGCGTCCACACCGATCCTTGAGAGGGCTATGAAGCGCGCGGAGGCAAAGGGGCTGGACGGCGTCGGCGAGTGTTGATGTTTTAGATGGTGTTTTAGTATGGCTCTTGGTTTCCAGTTCCGTGTGTTGTTGTGTTTACTTTGGGTGCGTTAGGTATCAGTACGTTGGGGTATCTGTGTGTGTGGGACTTGGCTATTGGTATCTGTAATCTGTAAGCTGGATGTTGTGGCTTTATTAATTTAAAGCTGGGCTTTATGCCTTATGTTTAAAAGAGGGAAAAGTGCTACCATGCGCATTGGATCGAGCATGATCACAAACATCTAGAATTTTCACATAAACGAGGCAAAGCAGAGACAAACCACCAAAGATTACCACATGATGTGTTTAAGCAGAGTCGTGTGTGTTCTGGGCCGGGTAAAGAGCGTGCCGAGACGCTCTCCGTAATATTCCCAGCATGTTTGTAGTAGACAGGCATGCATAGTGCAGACTGTATCACTGTATGTCCCTTTGTACTTGAAAAGCAACACATAGTCTCCGCAAAACCTACGCACCAAGCAGGCCATGTTACCTTAGATTCTTGCCGCGCACATGCATGCTCTCCACAGAGCCATGCGTTTGGGATTTTATTGGATACACACGGAACACAAAACGGGCCACTGCCGCAATGTATACCACACACGCGCAGGGGTGCCAGCTAGCCGTGGACAGGGACGAAACACGGCTAAAAGGGACGTGCAGCAATATTCACTTCCGACGGCACGTAAAATAAAGTGCGCATCGAGGCAGGTATACAGACGACAGACATGAAAATGCCTCAGACAACAGGGCCCCTCGGAAGTTTCAGAAGTGTTTGACAAAGTTTCTCCCATGTCATCCATGGCCCCTCGGAATTCAACCGGAAAAATCAAACGGCGGAGAGGAACTGGCGGGGTAGCTACCCCAGGGCAGGGCAGCTGCCAACTATTTGTGATATGATCATGCTCGTTCATAGGAAGTTTGTAGCAGCTAGGTAGCTAGGTAGTATCCTAGCGCAAGTGCGCGTCGAGTTGGTTGTCACACACACACACGCGCGCGGCGTGGTCCTAGGCTTGCTGAATCGTCGGCTCCATCCATGGCCACTGAGCGTCTACATGGAGGTAATGGATGGATTGGGTTGGGTCGTGGGATTGGACGCTACCCCTACCCACGACGGCCCATTGTCCTACGCCTCTCTCCTCTCCTCTCTCTCTAGAAACAAAACGAAAGGTATAGGCAGCACTGTAGTCTTCCAACGGGCCCGCCCTGCGTACTATGGATGCCGTCCTGTTCTGATCTCCTTCTTTTTATCCCTCTCAAATCCCGGCTGTACCCATCATCGCCAGGACGGCAGGGACCCATGCATAGCTAAATTTAACGCCTCTATTCTCTCTTCTCTCTCATGCATAATGCTGATCGTAACAATATCGTCCATAAACTAAGTGTGAATGAAAGGATGAATTGAATAGTGCGCGAGGAAGTAAGTTGCTCACCGTGGATTGTTGGGGTAGGGAGGGGGTGGACCTATGTTCCTTCCGCTGCTGGGGACCCCTGGAAGAAAGATGCCTCTCGTTCATTCGTCAAACTTGCCTTCCCCCTTACCCGTGATCTTCTAATGCCAGCCTTGCTAATCGCCATGCTGCTGCTGCCGTCCATTATCTCCAACCTCTTCTAGATAACACTTCTTTTTGTGGGTAATTCTACATAATACCACCTGTACAAGATACGGACAAAATTACGAGGTAATTTGCCGCTTTGAACCGCAGATTGTTGTGCGAGAGGTCGCAGAGTTGCATCCGTACGTACCTAGTCAGGGTCATCTGGAGTGAGCTCCATAGCATATATTCTCCTAGCTCACAATTCTAGTAAGAGAAAAGAAAATAGTGAAGCAAACAGATTAGCACGTGTAAACACAGCAGTGCCAAGCAAAAGGCAGGTTGTTGTTACCTACAATTCCTTGTATATCTTGGCTCAACTGCAAGTCCTGCATCCTGCATGGAGAAAGAACAGATGGTGACATTGATCCCAAGAGCATACCGGTTATAATCGTTGCATAATACAAACAACGGAGATGTGCTAATTGATCCAAAAACCTCCATTAAATATATGTACAAGAGTCTATCGGAGCAGACAATGCAAGCCTCCAGAACGGGTGAGATCCGTTGCATGGGGAATCAAAGGACAAAACGAGCAGCTGGAAGCCGGACTATACAAAAACGTTCAATCATCAATTCTTTTAGTTTTAGTTTGATTCGTCCCCGCCCCGCGTTTTGTTTAATGGAGGCCAGTATCGGCCGTCACATGGGCACACAGGAGGATGCCATTACGATCCTAATCATGGAATCATGGATTAAACTTTTTTTCTCTGTTGTACTATACTATCAGACATGCAAGGATGGGAACAATAATACTTGCATTGACTCGCTCATTGGGGGGAGAATACTACTGTGCCGCGAATATTTGTCTCCCCTCCTCCTATGGACCTATTTTGTATTGGCCATTTTATAGAAAATATAAAAGATTTTTTTCCTTTCTACAATGATCGGCATATCCATTGACGCTAGCGACAGTCAGCAGGGAAATCATTACCTCCTGTACCTGCGCAATTATCTCTGCAATTATCGGAAGCAATGCTTCTTCACGGATGACGGACATGTTCAGCGGCGGCAACGTGCTGCTTCTTGGATTGGAGAAGCAAAGATTTCTGATTGGAATTGCTGGGTAGGAGCTGCCGGCCGGGGTAAACAAAAGGGAGATGCCCTCTGTCCTGGAATACGAACATCTGCTGCCACCTCTTTCTTTCTCCCCAGGACCCCAACTGTGATGATTGATTGACGATGGCTTTCCCCCACAGAGAAGTGATCCAGTGACTTACCTGAAAAGCTACGGAAATAAAGGACGATACTTGGGTCTGACACACAAAATCTTGCAGGTGCGAGAGAAAACGAGGTGCACATGCACGCAAGCACAGCTGCAAGCAGCAGCAGCTAAACAAGATGAGTTTTAAGTAGCAACGTACAGAAGAAAAGGCCTTCCCCAGCTGTCTGCTTTACCCTGCATGGAACACTCGTGACTTAGAAGTAGCTGCAGAAAAGAAGGACAAATGAGAAGATTTCTACTACTAGTAGTAGTAGTAGGACTGATACACTGGCTGTTACTTGCTCTGGGTCGCCGTCACTCACCATGGGAGCAAGAGAATCAGTCTCTTTCCTGATAATGCAAAGACAACTGGACCCATTTCACTTTCACTGGCTTGTGCTCAAAGAAACACACTGGACACAGAAACTGGGTTAGAAGTTAAGATGAGAAGAATCAGCAGTTTCTTGCACAGCGCCAGGACAATTAAAATATCGGTGGAGGCGGCTACCCCACCGGTTTTGGCACCAGACATAGATTCTTAGGAGAGATGACGAGACGTACTCCCACGCGTAGCAGGAAGCAACCAAGTGAAGAAGGGTTAAACCTCCCCTACTCTCTCACAACCACCTCCACCACCACCACCACCTTTAAAAGAAGGTGCTAAAGGGGGTGTCCTGCAAAGAAAAGGAGAGGAGTGCCCCCCTTTCCCTGCTTCCCACTGAATTCTCCTATCTGCAACTATACAGTTGCTCTTGCGCGGCTCTGGCCTCAGTTGCAGCTCAATCATTTGCAGATATATAAGCCACTACTATACCCTCTGCATTTCCCACCCCTTCAGCCATGGATTCTTGAAGAAACTGCTGCGCTATCAGAGGAGGCTTTTGGCTGTGCACGATTGCAAGCTGTTCAAGTTCCACAAACCTGACCTCTGCGAATTTCGAGCTCTCAGCTTCTGCATTGCGCTGAAATGGGGAGGCATTCTTGCTGCTACAAGCAAAAGCTGAGAAAGGGGCTCTGGTCCCCTGAGGAGGATGAGAAGCTCATGAATCACATAACCAAGCATGGCCATGGCTGCTGGAGCTCCGTCCCTAAACTTGCAGGTGAGTAAAAGCAAAGCATTTATGCATTTCACTCTTGTCAATAGAAGCGTCCAATCTTTGCTTTCTCCTCCTCCCAACAATTTTCCCTCCTGGTCAGTCCAATTGTCTAAATTGTGCCTATAAATTTCTCAAGGGCTCCAAAGGTGTGGCAAGAGCTGCAGGCTGAGGTGGATAAACTACCTGAGGCCAGACCTTAAGAGAGGTGCATTCGCTCAGGACGAGGAAGACCTCATCATTGAACTCCATGCTGTACTCGGGAACAGGTAATTTTTAAGGCCCCTAGCAGAATTAAAGCATTAGTAACTGCAGAGCAAACTTTGATAATTCAACTAATACGACCCTTTTCTTTTCCATGAGAAGATGGTCTCAGATTGCAGCACAGATGCCTGGGAGGACTGACAATGAGATCAAGAACCTCTGGAACTCGTCCCTCAAAAAGAAGCTGCGGCAGAAAGGCATTGATCCCAACACCCACAAGCCCCTCGCTGAGACTGATCGTAGTGGAGCAGCTCCCACCATCAGCACCGAGAGGACCTCTGGTTCCAGTGACGTCAACCCGTCAAGTGCTGGTGGTGGTCTAGGGAACTTCAGTCACCTCCTCAGCGAGACAGCCCAATCATCAATGCTGCTGCCAGTGTATGACAAGAAGCGGCCTGAAACTCCAAGCTTGGCACGGCCTAAGGTGCAAGCAAAGGAGTTATTTCTGGACCAGCTTGCTGCTGGTCATGAGAGCCCATCAAACTGCCGTTCATCAGGTCCAACACTCTACTTCCCTTTCCAGCAGCAATTAGGCTACAACGAGTGTGGCAGTGGTGATGGTGCAAACATGAATTCGCTCTGGTTCAACCAGAATGATTTCAGCTGCAGCACAATTTCCACCGTGATGCCAACAGTTTCACCATCAGCCCTCTCGACCTCAATGGGCCTGAATCTCCCACCAGACAATCACCGCCACGGTGGCACCGGCATTGGCAGTGCCCCTTTCTACTGGGATGGTGTTAACCCCAGCAGCAGCGGTAGTACAGGGAGCAGTGGAAGCAACAGCATGGGATTTGAGCCACAAAGCACAAACTCAATTCTGGAGAACAGTGTATTCTCATGGACAGATATCGGAGTCGGCCAAGAAAAAGATACCAGAGTTCAGTTAGTGGAGGAACTCAAGTGGCCGGACTTGCTTCATGGAACCTTTGGAGAGGCAAACGCGATGCAGAACCAGAGCCAATCCTTGTACGATGATGTGATCAAGGCAGAGAGCCAATTCAACATGGAAGGGATATGTGCTTCTTGGTTCCAGAATCAGCAGCCACAGCAACAGCTGCAAGCAGCATCAGACATGTATGACAAAGACTTGCAAAGAATGCCCTTGTCTTTTGAGCATATCTAGGTACTATGTTCCTCCATTCATGGAACAGAGTAAATCAGCTGAAGCTGAGACCTGTCTCACAGATTCGTGAGGAGGTTATGCTGAGGTGCTTGCGTAGATACATCTGTTGGTTGATACAGAAATCAACCTTCACAACTTTCATCAGCTAAAGATCATGCAGTGCCCATGGAAAAGACAGTTCTATCCTCGGTAGTGGCATCAAAATGCATAGAAAAGTACATTCTGGAGTCTCCCTTTCTTTCTCTTGAAAATTGTTGTTTTCTTCTGTACACGACAACTCAACTTTTGGATACTTGAGTCATGGTTCACTCTCTGCTTATCAAATAAATAGACAGGCATGGGTAAAACTGCATGTGTCGGTAGCTATCACAAACCACATAAGTAGTCCCAAACTTTTCAACTGCTGCCATGCACGTAGATGGGAATTAATAATTGCATGTTGTATTTTTATTTCTTTTTAAGAAGTTGCCGACAAACTGCAGTTGTATATTTGTAAAGGCAGAAAATGGGAATATTGACCCGGAGCTATTTTTATTTGGCTTTCCCTTTCCTGTTTCCTTCTTCCCCTTTTTGCTGTGGAGAATCTGAAGCCACTTGATCGCTATCTACTTCAATACCAGCATGGAAAAGGATTGGTTGATTTGATATGGTCGAACGAGGTAACCATCCTCAGGAGAGAGCAAGCACGTCTGAGAGAAAAGGAGGCAAGTATTTATGATTATCTACCTACCGTGCTATGGCTCTGCACACTATTGTGGTGAGCGCTCAGCATATGTCCAGCTATGGCTCTGAATGCTGTTTATCCGTGATTACATTCTAGCCTTGCAAAATGTACCTTAAACTTGGCAAGGAGCTCAGCCTTCAGAAGTAATCGAATTGAAGACATTTGGATGCTTGTTTGGTTTATCCCGAACTAATCCAGAAACGACCTAGGTAAACGTCTAAGTACTCCCACCCCAGAAGAGATAGTCTCTACTTAAAAAGACCCAGTAGAGTATCAGAACTTGGTCTCAACTTTCAATATCATCACACTGAGTATGGCATGGGCTGAGCTAGATTGTTAACTAATTTGGGTCGGCCTTGGTGGGATCCTTTTCTTTATGACTCCTCCAGTTCAAACCCTCAAATATGGGTTTATTTTATTGGATTGCGGTAGTGCTAAATAATGAAATAATCAGGTCACTAAACAATAGATTAGCTTTACAAGTTACATATTATATTTTGCATCGCACAACTAATAGGGTTCGGTCATAAGCATAAAAAGGCTGGCATAAAGTGATTGACACTGTCATTTTTCAAAAGTACAATGAGACCGACAAGGCGACAATGCTCATAAGGTGACACTGTAATAAAAATGCTACATGTCTACTCTAGATTCTAGTAAAGAACTCACAATGAATTGCACTGAATAAGAGTTTGGTTGCATACCCTGCTGTTTCAACTTGTGTGGCATATACACTTCAATTTCGTTTGTGTATATCCTCTGTCTGCTTGGACATATGAGCTGTATTGTTGGATGTATCTGCATGTTTTGAAAATGACACATCAATTGAAAGAAAAATCACAAAAGGTTGAAAAGGAAGTAGGGGTAACAAGACAGAAAATTAGCAACTGTTGGAAAGGAGGATGCTAGTGCTCTTCTAGATGAAGAAGACATTTAATTTAATAGTTTCATATTCTGTATCAAGATTGCCAACGGTGCTGGACTACAATAATGACCACCTAACATCATCATTAACGATAGAAGATAACAGATGAGAAGGAATAAGATCACAAATTACTCAGCCAACAGTAACTTGGCTATATTAGATACTGGATATTGCAATATATGTGTGCTATCAGGAGGTCCAACTGGACCAAAGAATATTCAACGGCCAGTTCACCAATTCAATTTGACATGACACATAGGGCAATATTTCTATTGATTGCGATCAAGGTGCTAATTTACATAATATAGTTTTGCTTTATCAGAAACATAAATGAAGGCAAAGTAAACAAATAACAGTGTCAAATTTTACTAACCCATAAACAGGTCTCTTTTTACCAGGAAACCAAAGTAAGATAGAATCTACTGCTGCATGATAATTGTGCTTGCAAGTAGTTGCTACCTCACAGCCTCTCTTTGGCATCAGCATGACGATGGAAATAGGAAAACATATTGGTGCAGCTTTAAGTTCGGAATTCTGTAAAATGGAAGCTTATCCAATCTTGAGGGTGCACTGTCAAATTTCCCTGACTCACTTTCTATCCGTGCAGAATCAAGCTATATGCTCAAGATGTGACTGACTACAAATAGTTCCATCCATTACCAAGCTGCAAATGCACAGACATGTGAGACAAATTTCAAATCCTGTACTCATTTATACTTAACTTAGCAATCTCTTCATAGTCCATAGAGCTCAAAGAACTAAAGATGAGATTATGGTTCTATAAATCACGCCAGGATCAGGTAAAAGGGGGAACATTAGCATTTCTGAAGTTAAATTTCAGCAGCATATGGCCAGCCACTACCGATAGGTCCACTCAATCAAAATGAATAGCCCAAGGCCATAAGGTAGGAGAGGCAGCAAATATGAGCAGATCAAGTAGTGTGTACAATCTTTTTGAGTTAACTGCCTAGTGATGAAGGTGTGAAGGCGGATAGAAACATCAAGCAGGAGAATAAGTTAGCAACTAGATATAGCCTAACTCAGTGGCAGATTTGGGTGTTAAGGTTGGAGCTTGTGGCCAGGAATGTATCCAATATTCAACCCAAGTGTTTGCACATTCAATAATTTAATTTGAAATCAAATGTCAAGGCACCGGGGTTCTTTTTTATTTCGGTGCTCCTTTTCCCGCTTTGCCACACAATTTGCTGGTAAGGTTGTGTCAAGTATTGCGAGTATTTCTGCCACAACTTCTCCGCATCACAGGCTGGCTACTATGTTCGGGATCATGAGGCCCAGCAGATCGAGGCCATTTTTTCATTATCTTACCAGCAGTTGAAGGATCTACTTGTGGGCCTCAGAAGTGCATCCAGGACACAGTATTCATCTTCCTCGACGAGAGAGTCTCTTCTACAGCTGAGCGAAGATCTAGAATATACCCAACAGTGTCCTATGGCCTAGCATCACATCCAGCACCTATGGTGGATCTGCCGTTGAAGTTTCCAACTAATGTTAGACGTTAGTAGAAATTGAAATGCAAGTAACGATTGCACTTTAGTCAATAAAAGGAAGAAAGATCAATGCAGTTAGCACCACAAAAGCACCTCAACAGTAAATGCCAAAGCTGAGACCATTCTAGGGTAACTTATTTGTCTAGAAATTTTCCAATTTGAGAACCTGAATTGGACTGTCCATAAATACCTAACTACAAGTCTACTACACTGCAAATTTTTATTTTGGATTATCCAAATATTTAAGAATCTTGACAACCCATCCTATATTTCCTTCCTGGTAACATCAGTCCACAGGAAACCACAGTAGCAATAACAAAAAAATATGAAGTTAATTCGCAGAATATGAACTTGAAAATACATGAAAAGTCCTCCTATGTTGAAAGGTACTCCCAACATACGAAAAAATGAGCTTAGCCTTTTGTAAGTTTCCAAACACTGAACCACCACGACCTATACCAACTGCCATTGATTATATATAAGAAATGACAAAACTATGTATCAGTTAGTGTGCAAATTTGGAAATTACATCAGTGGTTGAAAGGAAATGTTACAACGACCCACAAAAAATTATCTAACACTCATTGTCAACTTAAACACGCTTCATTCAAGCAGATTGCTAATGGAACAAAAGTGCAAACCACAAGCTACATGCAAAATTGAAGTGTATAAGTGGATTGCAGTAGCTCTTTCAATCAGTTCGGACTTTTGGTTGCGTTGGCTAGTGCATGAAGCTTGACATGGTATCAGAATCTAAGAGCATCTCCAGCCGCGCCCCCCAAAGCGTCCCCAAAAGGTTTTTGGGGCGCGCAGGACAACTTTCCGTTCTCAGTCGTGCGCCCCAAAGGCCCTTTTCGCCAGACGCGGCCCAATACGGTGTCCAGCGCCCCGAGCCCGTCCCCGGTCCATAGGGGACGCTCCGGGCGCGCCGGACACAACGAGAAGCGAGGCGGGGAGTGGCGGGACCGACGCGTCATTGACACACGAACGACGCCAACCGTCGCCTACCTAGCGGCGGTGCAGTTGCCAGGAATGGGAACCGTCGCATTGGCAACCGCGTCGATCGACACGCGAACCGCCGGAATGGAGCGCGAACTCCGCGGAAGAGCAACCGCAGCCCTCTTCGATATCTGTGCCGCCATTCATCCCCGCTCAATAAGACCCCTACGTCTGCGCATTCCGATCTCCAACCGGCCGGCGCCCTTCATTTGTCCTCTCCTCTCTGACCATGAGTAACCTCTCTTTGCCATCGGACACCGATAGCGAGGGGAAGCCGTCGGGATGGCGCCATTGGTGGGAAAGAGCTGCAACGCCTATCAGCTCTAGTTCCCCGCTGACGGACGGTTACGAGGAGGAATGGGAGGCGAACGACGGCCATGAGGAGGAGGTGGAGGCCGTCGCCGACGACGGCCATGAGGAGGAGGAGGAAGAGGATGGAGATGGTAGGTGGAGATGGCTGGAGGCGGAGGAGGCGGCGGCAAAGAAGGAGGCAAGGGCCCGGGCGAAGGCGAAGGAGCAGCCGGCGAGCACCGACAACGACGAATACACCAAGGACTACTCGTCGGAGGGAGGACACAAGCGTCCCAACCGTGAGGGTGTGCGTGAGTTGAGCAAAGCTACGAAGCAAGCTCGTTGTGAAAAGATAAACAAAAGAAGTGTGACATACTTACATAGATAATAGTATCCTTACATAGTGAGAAAAAGAAAGAAAAAGTGTGTGAGTGACACCTATATACAGAAGAGTCCAAAACTTATAAGCAAAAGAGAGAAAAGAGAAGAGAGGCGTCTTGCGCAAATCTTGTTGCTTCTCAATTTTGCAACCAAGCCACGGTCTCTCTTGTGTTAGCGTGACACCGACCTGGTAGTCTTCGTTATGACCAATTTTGTTCTTGCTCATTTTCCTTGGTCGCGCTAACCCTATTTTGTCCCGTTCGTGTGTTCCATCTTGTGTATGCCTTTTGTGATCACCGCTTTTGACTCGTGACTTTTGGACCTTACCCACTTTTGACAATAGGCATTTTGTTTGGTTTTTCCATTTGGCTTTCCACATCCATACCTAACACCATATAGAGTTCTTAGCCTTTTGCGTGTGTTTTTACGTGTGTAACCGGTTGTTCCTCACCTTGACACACCTTTCCAATTTTGTTGCGAGTCTTTGACTTACTTGTGAGTTTTCCTCTAACCCCCCACAACATAGTTCTTGTTTTAGTTTGTAACCATGTCTAGTGGAGATGGGGACCAATTGCCGATGACGCGGCATCAACATTGGATAGCTACTCAAGCAGTCAACAAGAGTATCCATGACTTAACGGCAAGGATGGACGAGACCGTCTTACGCTATGAAGAACGAGCTCAAGTGCAAAGAAGGGACCTCAATGTCCAAGTGCAAGACCTCCATGAGAAGATTGATGCACAAGGCCACGATTTGAAGGCTACACTAGCCACTCAAGGCCAACAAAACATGGCGAGCATGAGACGAAGAGAGGTTGGCACACCTTGAACAAGCTATTGCCAACATCGCCAACAACCGAAGCTAACACTCAAGGTCGTCGCGCTCTCATAGTTCAAGGCATCGAGCTCCGTCTCCATCTCATCATGCCTCCAATGAAGACCCACGTCACCATAATGTGGATGCTCAAGTAACAACAAGCTCAAGATGCGGAGCAAGTACGTGTTCAACTTGAACAAGAGAGGCTACAACAAGAAAATCTTGAAACTCAATTCCAAGAAGAACAACAACGTCTTCGTCATGATCAAGACCTCCTTCGTGCACGTGAACAAGAACGTCTTCGCCATGAACAATCGGCACGTCAACAACAAGAGCAACCTCGTCAAGCTCAAGTGGCCAATGCTCAAAGGCAACCACAAAATGACGCCGAACAAGAAGTGAATCAAGAACGCCAAATCATCAATACTGATGCTCCTCAAGATAATGGCGCAAGAAGGAACAACGTTGACAATAGAAGACACGATCCTTTCAATCATCGAGTTTGTCGAGCACCAAATGCCCATCAAGGTGAAGCAAGTCACCACAATAAAGACGAAGCATCAAGTGAAGCTAGTGTGATACCACACCCTCGGCAACCACATGGAAGGCGTCCTCCTCACCCAAACCGCCGCAATGAAGATGAGAATCAACAACCTCGCAACCATAATGAGGATCAAGAGGATGCAAGACCACTACATCGAGGCAATGTCCGTGATGAGGAACAAATCTTTGGGAAGCTAAAGTTCACCATGCCCAAGTTCAAAGGAGAAGAAGACCCCGAAGCATACTTATCATGGGTTCGCAAAGTAGACAAGATATTCCGCATCCACAATTACTTCAACCCAAGAAAGTGGCCATGGCATCTTTACAGTTTGAAGATTATGCAAGTGTATGGTGGGATGAACTCAATGACAAACGTGAAGCCAACCTTCTTGAACCTATTGAAACATGGGAAGAGATAAAAGAAGTGATGCACACTCGCTTTGTGCCCTCTCACCACAAACGTAACCTTTTCAACAAGCTCACCCAACTCAAGCAAAGTTTCAAGTCCGTTGAGGAATACTACAAGGAGATGCACATGACCATGATGAGTGCGAATGTGGATGAGCGAGAAGAGCAAACAATGGCAAGGTTCTTAAATGGATTGAACATCCCCGTCAAGAGGATAGTGGAATTCTTGCCCTACACCAACATGGTTGAGCTACTTCATCAAGCTACAAGGGCCGAGCGCCAAGTACGAGAAGACTTAGCAAGTGCAAAGTCCAAGAACTTCTTCGCCGCAAGAAATGCAACGAATGCTTCCTCAAGTACAAAGAAAACAAGTGATAGTTCCTCCAAGGACCCTCCCAAGCAAACAAGAAGTGCTATCAAGACCACAAGCTTCAAGCCGGAACCATCAACTATGTCCTCCAAAGCTTCCACCGGATCTAGTAGCATCACTTGTTTCAAGTGTGGTGCCCAAGGACATAAATCCTTTGAATGCAAGAACACTAGAGTTGTGATAACTCGGGATGATGGGGATGTGGAGTACCTAAGTGAAGGAGAATATGAAGCCTTAGTGCAAGCCGCAACCAATCTTGAAGATGATGCATTGGAAGATCAAGAGCAAATCCTATGTGTGCATGATGCAAGCCCATCACGTGTGGTGACCAAAGTCTTGACAACCCATGCACTCCCCAATGAAGACCAAAGATGCAACAACCTTGCAAGCACCGAACTATGTTCCAAGCTCAACTTCCCGCTCCGGAAACATCCCCATCCTTACCATGTCCAATGGCTAAGTGACAACGGAAATGTGAAGATTCAACATACTGTCACAATATCCTTCAAGATTGGAGCATATGAAGACACCATTGAGTGTGATGTGGTACCAAAGACGGTGTGCCATATGCTACTTGGTCGCCCTTGGCAATATGACAAGAAAGCAAACCATGATGGTTACACAAATGCCTATAGCTTCAAGGTCAACGACAAGTCCTTCATCCTTCGACCAATGAATCCTAGCCAAGTAACTTCAGACAATGCAAAGGCTTTAGCGAGGGCTAAGGAAGCTACTATCAATAGTAAGATGAGAGGTGAGAGAGTGATCCACCAAAAAGAGAGTGAGCACCACAAGCCAAACGTGAGCGAGATGAAGAGTGTTGTCATAGCCACCAAAAGTGAGATGAGAGAAGTGCACCACAACCCATCCACCAAATTGCACTATGTGCTCATTTGCAAGGGGCCACCCTCGGAGGCTAACGACTTAACAACACTTCCTTCGTCTTTGTTGTCTCTTGTGAAGGAGTTTCAAGATGTCTTCCCCGAAGAGCTCCCTCCAGGCCTCCCACCGCTTAGAGGCATCGAACACCGCATCGACCTCATACCTGGCGTTCCGCTACCAAATCGAGCTGCCTACCGCACCAACCCCGAAGACACAAAGGAGATTCAACCACAAATTCAAGATCTCCTTGCAAAAGGGTATGTTCGTGAAATCCTAAGCCCTTGTGCGGTTCCCGTCATTCTAGTTCCTAAACCGGATGAGTCGCAAAGAATGTGTATGGATTGTCGTCCTATCAATGCCATTACCGTTCGATATCGCCACCCCATTCCGCGTTTAGATGACATGCTTGATGAGTTGTGTGGTGCCACTATATTTTCGAAAGTTGATTTGCGTAGTGGCTATCACCAAATTCGCATGGCCATTGGTGACGAATGGAAGACTGCATTCAAGACCAAACTTGGTCTCTATGAATGGCTTGTCATGCCGTTTGTTCTTTCCAATGCTCCTTCAACCTTTATGCGTCTTATGAACCATGTCTTGAGACCCCTCATTGGCAAGAGTGTTGTATATTTTGATGATATTCTCATTTATAGCAAGAATCTCGAGGACCATGTTGGACATGTGAGAGAAGTTTTACGCATCTTACGCAATGAGAGGCTCTATGCAAATCTTCCTAAATGCACTTTTGCACAAAACAAGTTGGTTTTCCTTGGTTTCGTTGTTTCCTCCAATGGCATTGAAGTGGAATCTTCGAAAGTTCAGGCTATTCATAATTGGCCTACACCAACCACCGTTGGCCAAGTTCGAAGTTTCCATGGTCTTGCCGGTTTCTACCGCTGCTTTGTGAAAGATTTTAGCACCATTGCTTACCCTTTAAATGAGCTTACTAAAAAGAATGTTCCATTTATTTGGGGCAAGGCCCAACAACACGCTTTTGATGAATTGAAAAAGAAACTCACCGAGGCACCACTCCTTGTTCTACCCAATTTTGCTAAAACTTTTGAGATTGAATGTGATGCAAGTGGACTTGGAATTGGTGGTGTTCTTATGCAAGATGGCAAACCCGTTGCATATCATAGTGAAAACTTAGATGGCGCACGCCTAAACTATCATGTATATGACAAGGAACTTTACGCTTTAGTTCGAGTTCTTGAGTTTGGCAACATTACCTTTGGCCAAAAGAGTTTGCCATTCACTCCGACCATGAGTCCTTAAAGTATTTGAGAAGTCAAACCAATTTGAACAAAAGACATGCAAAATGGGTTGAATTCATTGAGTCCTTTCCATATGTAATCAAATACAAGAAGGGCAAGGACAATGTAGTTGCGGACACTCTTTCCCGCAAGATCACCCTTTTACTCACTCGTTTGGATTTCCATGTTTTGGGTCTAGATGAAATCAAAGACCTATATCCTTCTGATACTTTCTTTGGCCCTATTTTTGCAAAGTGTTCTATTGAAAAGAGCATCGATGATTTCTATTTGCATCAAGGTTTCTTGTTCAAGGGCAACAAAATTTGCATTCCCAAATCTTTGCTTCGCCTTTTGCTCTTACAAGAATCACATAGTGGTGGTCTCATGGGACACTTTGGACGAGAGAAGACGTATGCCATGCTTTCAACCCACTACTATTGGCCAAGAATGTACCGCGACGTCGAACGCCTTTGTCGAAGATGCACAACATGCTTACAAGCTAAGTCCACTTCGAATCCCTACGGCCTTTATACTCCTTTGCCTATACCTTATGCACCTTGGTCCGATATAAGCATGGACTTTGTACTAGGATTACCTCGAACTAAGTATGGTCATGATTCAATCTTTGTGGTGGTTAAGAGATTCTCTAAAATGGCACATTTTATACCTTGCTCCCGAATGGATGATGCTTCACACATTGCCTCCTTATTTTTTAGGAAACTGTGAGACTCCACGGTGTAACAAGAAGCATTGTCTCGGACCGAGATGTCAAATTCATGAGCCACTTTTGGAAGACACTAATGGCCAAGTTCAACATCAAGCTTTTGTTCTCGTCATCCTCACACCCACAAACTGATGGGCAAACCGAAGCCTCTCCACGCTACTACGAGTCCTCGTCAAGAAGAATTTGAAAGCTTGGGAAGATTGCATCCCGCATGCGGAGTTTTCCTACAACCGCGCCAAGCACTCAACAACAATGAGAAGTCCCTTCATGGTCTTCTATGGTTTCAAACCACCAAAGGCGATCGACCTACTACCTCTTCCACTACATGAACAAGTAAACATGAACATCGACAAACGAGCCCAATACATGAAGAAACTACATGAAGGCACAAGAGCAACAATCGAGCAACAAGTACTTCGTCAAGCCACTCGACTCAACACAAAGAAAAAAGCAAGGATCTTCAATGAAGGAGACCTAGTATGGATACACCTTCGCAAGGACCGGTTCCCTCAAGAACGCAACTAGAAGCTCAAGCCCCGAGGCGATGGTCCCTTCAAGGTCCTCAAGCGCATCAACAACAACGCCTACGTCATCGACATACCAACATCCAAGTACTTGGTGAGAAACACATTCAATGTGTCAGATCTCTCACCCCATCATGAAGATGAGAACATAGAGTCCAGGACGACTCTTTCGCAAGGGGGGGGGGGGGAGATGATACAGGGTTGCTTTTTGACACCTCCGCCTCAAGACCGACAAGCCCTCCTCGTGGCCAAATGACACGAGCTCGGGCTAAGGCCCTACACCAAGAGGTTTATTCGCTCCTTTCTATGTACACATTTGACACACCTTTGAATGGTATTCTACTTCATTCCGATACCCTTTGTGTGATCAGGTACGAACCTCGGGAAGAAGGCGTGGAGGAGCGCTCAGGAAAGGACCGTGAGGTGGAAGAGAGTCAACGTCACCACGCCCTTCTGCTCCAGGACGCTAAGGACCAGCAAGGACCTCCTGCGGGCACGCTGCCGCCAGCCAAAGCGGCACTACCGCTAGGAAGACCGGAACTGCCGCCAGATAAAGCGGCACTGGCGCGCGCCGCAGTGGCACTGCCGCCGACGTCAGAGGTACTGCCGCCAAGAAGAGCGGCACTGCTGCCCGTGCCACCGGCACTGCCGCCCCAGCTGCCGCCCCAGCCACCAGCTCGACGCCCAGGCCGGCACTACCGCCCGTGAAGGTCGGCGCTGCCGCCCCAATAAGTCAACAGCGAATCTGGGCCGTTCATCTACCCATCTGTGGCCTTGTTCGTTTGTACCAAATTACCAAACTACCCCTGCTCGAATCTGGACTATAAGTACTTCCCTTCTAGCCCCTCTCTAGGGTTAGACTTGTTTTGAAATAGATATGAGCTTTGCTCCTCCCCATGGGAAACCCTTCTAGATATGAATCTATGAAGTTTATCAAGGATCTTCTAAGTGTTTGGTCTCTTCCACTCTAAGGATTCTAGTGTTTGTGGATCTTTTGCTTCTTGCAATTCTATCTATTTGCACTCTTTCCCTCTTTGGAACTCTATCAATTGCTTGCCAATCTTTTGTGAGGAATTCTACTCCTTGTGGGTCTTTGCCTTGCAATTCTATTGGGTTGGTGTATCGGGCCAACGAAGAACAACCGGTTGTGTGTGTGTTGCGTTTGTATCTCCGATCCCCTCCGCTTTCCACCCGTGTTCTTCGTGTTCTTCACCACCGCCCTCAAATCCGTGAAGATCGGGCCTCCCCTAGGGCTCAGCCCTCATCACCGCTGAACCTTTACACACGTTGACTTATTTTCCCCGTCACACGTGAGTGGGGGTGTTGAAGTATATAAGTGCATTGCACTAGCCTTTCCATCAGTCCGGACTTTTGGTTGTGTTGTCTAGTGCATGAAGCTTGACATTTAGGTCATATTGTAAAAATGGGAAATGATTATTTTTGAATACATTAGGTTTAAGATGTACTTAATGAAACAGTCCAACAATATCATTGCACAAAGTTAACATGCTTTAACACAAATCCACTGAATATGTAATATGGTGTCCTCCATAACTGATTGAACAACATCACAAAATAAAGTACCCTAATGATAGTAGATCTAGTTCAATGCTTTTTTGTTGCAGTATGTTCTAGAACTTGAAAGAGCTGCATAATGCAGCAAAAATGTTTTACAGCATGGATATTAACTTCTTTCTCGAACCTGCGCCTAAGTGCTCGTCACTTTCGTTAGAAGAAACCGCCAAGATGGCGGGAAGGTCTCACAAGCAGCAAAACTAAAACCAAAATGAACTGAAAATAATCTAGTACTAAAAGCTACGAACAAAAGAAGAAACTTAAACGAAGGAGAAACAAAACTGTACAACTATCCTACTGCACTAGTACAGGCACTAGCAGTAGAAGAATCTTAGCGCCTGCAACCGTCCATTGCTTTGTTTCAGTGAGGATCAAATCGATCAAGGCCAGGGCATCAGGTCTAGCGTCATAAAAAAAAAAGCACTCATTCGTCGAAGCCTCCAGATGCGGCATATTGTAAGAATGGTGGGTACTAACTTCTGTTCTCCAGGAAAACCATACTGACAAATGCATTCAACAGAACTTGGGAGCTCACCGTTTTGTATTTCCAAATGCTGATGCAAGAAGAATCACTGACAAGTACTGCTTCACAGGAAGAGTACAAGAGAGAAATTCAAAACTGAATCAGCTAGATTTATCGTCACACAATGAATTGGACCCAAGGTCACTAATAGTGGGGTATCAGCAGAAACATAAACTGATTATTTTCCTGGTATACACCACCCAATTATGCTGCAATTACTGTCAAACAGTGGTACAGACACAATATACTGTTTAACTAACTAAGCAATCACCGTGCCTGCGCAGGGCAACCTATAGGCTATACAGATAAGCAGGGTACTAGGTAGCATTTGAATCTTCACCATGTCCAATAGATTTTGGGAGAAAATGTAGGTAACGCCGATTATGTTGTTTCACACAACTAGTTTGAAGATCACCCACGAAAAGGTCAGAACTCTCGATCTAGCCCCACTTTCTATGGCAATTTATCGACATGTTGTTTCTGGTCGTTTCATTCTGTCCCCGCTTAGGAAAGGGCAAGCTCTGCATAACATATATTGTGGAAGAGAATGAAGTAATGCGTGATGCTCGAAAGAAATCAACAGCAGACTAAATGCTCCATAAATTTCTATTTTTATCCAGACACAAAAGGCGAAGAGCTCTGCTTTGCTGATAGCAATAGATCAGACAACAGTACAGATGACTGGCTGCAGTCACCACCTAACAGAAGTAGGAGTACAGAAGATGATTGAACGGTTGTGAACACTGATCAACGACTTGACCGGCAATGGTTGGCACAGGCGTGCGTGAGAGCCCACGTCCACAAGTAACAATGAAGTCAGTCCAGGGGTCGAGACTGCAGGGCATCTAAGGCTGAGGAGACCGCTGAATGAGTCACAGCACGTTTATTGAACCTTACAAGTACCCACCCAAGTACTGAAACAAACCCCTCCCTAGGAGCGCGATGCGGCGTGCCTAAGGGTGTCAAGTGGGATCCCACTTTTGTCCCACTTGTAGTATAATTTGACTTTTTTAGTACAAATTTTGACATCAAAATTTGAACTACATAGTACAAAATAACATCCCACCGGGATCCCACCTTGACACCCTCGTGCCCCCTCCTACGCTAATTGTTTCAAAATGGCTGGCTAATCAATTCCACCGGGGAAGGGCCGGGAACCAACGAGACGGATCGCGATTGGGAATGCGTACAACCACCGTAACCGGCGTCTAGAACTCGTCGACGCGAGGCGTTTAGTGCGAAGCCAATCAATTCAACATTAACACAGCCGGTGGAGAGAGAGAGAGAGAGGGCGGGGAGGGGAGGGAAACCCGTACCACGATAAGGCGCCTGGTTCGAGCAGGTCGGCGGCCCGTGGCGGAGAACTGCGGGCTACCGGATGAAGGGAGACGGCGAGGTTGTTTGGCCGCTGCGCCTCTCCCCGGTGAGGAGCAGGAGGAGGCGCCGTCGCTTCCGACAGGGAGGTGCTCGTGGCAGATCATGGGCCTAACGGGCGAAAGAATTCGATGTGTACTTGGGTCGTAAAGCTTATGGTGCAAACATTTGTATTTGGGCCGTAGACAGAATCGGGCCATGGAATAGGCTAGAGGGAGCACGGAGTTTCATGGTTTTCCTTACCGCGCGAGGGAACAGTTAAGCAAAAAATTTGCGATCGAATTAAGCACTCTATTGACCAATAAATTATGAAATACACATGCGCTGTCAAAAATTTGTATGAAAGACACTACTAACAAAATGTCCGGCTCACCTAGACACAGTAAAGATTGATTTTTTTTTCTTAAGAACACAGTACAACGCAGACGCTCACAAACACGCACGTACAAACACCCCTATGAATACACGCATGCACACCCTACCCCTATGAGCACCTCCGAGGGACTAAGCCAGCATATCTTGAGGTTGACGAAGGCACCACTGACGTCTCGCTGTTGACGGGTACGTCACCTACCACTGAATACATAGCGCCGGTTAAATTCTAGAATAAATCCAGGTAAATGCAAACACCCATTCCAAGTCTAGGACTTGAACCTGGGTGGACTGGTTCAACCACAAGGGACCTAACCATCAGAGCCAAGCTCTATTTGCCACTACAGATTGATTCACCATGACAAAAGGTCACAAAAGATATAGAGGTGGTCAGGGATTTGATGTTCTGCACAACGATGTTGAGCATAAACTAGTCCTTGTGGGCCAGATCTACCAGCTAGGATTCATTTGGATCTAGCATACCCGACATTTTCGACAAAAGCCTTAGCTAGATGGCCAATATCTATGGATGGATCAATAGAAGAGCCACTTTGCTTGCAGATCCGATGCACATAGGCGTGTTGAAAGGGCAACGTGAGCGTTTAGAGGGGGTTGAATAGACGCTGCACAAGTTTTTAAGGTTTTCAATTTTTATGGCCGAAGCGAAAAATAAAGATGATAGCTTGAAAGGAATGGTGATTTTGCTCGGGAGTGACGAGAGAGCCGCCTCCTCGTCGCCCTAATTAGCGCCGCCACCTTGGGCCGGCCGGCACGGCCCCGCCTCGCGCCCTCCACCGCTCGCGCCGCCGTGGTTGGACAGAGCTACGGTCAGCGGCGCTGTCCTCCAGGCCAGGGAGGCGCCACGCCGTCGCCAACGCCCTCCGTCTTAGATCGGCGTGAACCGGCGATCACCTGCCCCGGCGCGCAAATCCCTGCTCCAGGTCAGAGGGAGAGCCGGCGACCACACACCCCTGCGTCGAGCTCGACCCCCCTACTCAGATCTGGGTATGGAGGACCTCACCATAGCTGCAGCGCCTCCAAATCCATTGTTTCTTTGTTGTTTCTAGTTTCTTATTAATCCTCTTTGTTGTTTCTATTGTGATACCTCTTCAAAACTGTTTGGATCTTGTTCCTGTGGAACTTGAAAATTGATCTGTGAACTATGTATGAAGCCATAAAATGCAGGAATGTATGAAACTTGTGTGACTCTTGTATCTATCTTCATATTTTCGATGGATCTTGCATGGATCTGTTGTTAATCTTCAATGAAACTTGTCAGTAAAATCAAGTCCGGTCAACGTATATGTGTTAATTGAATCTTGATTCTGTTTGTTCTTGTAACATCTATAAAGTTAGTTTTTTCAGTGTATATTTAACTGGCCTTCGTTTAAATGGATTTCTCTTGACTTTCAATATATCGGAATCATGTTGAATTTCCTATCTATTTACTATGAATTAATTTGTATCTTCTATGAATCATGTATGAATCTCGATATATTTTCATGGATTTGGAAAAAAGTGGCTCTGAGCATATGAACCATTATATGATGATTTTTTTTGGATTTTGTATGGAACTTTCTTGTATCTGAAAATAAGCTTGACTGATTCATGTTTCATCTATAAAACTTGTGTGTATCTCAACGGGTTTGGTGACATACTTTTGATATATCTTATATACTGTGAAATTAGTGTTAAAAATAATGTGGAAATCATCCAGAACATTAATATCTTGAGTTATCTATTAATGGAGATGAGTGTGATTCCCTATTTTTCTTCTCTTTTATATGCTGATTTGTTCAAGAAGAGACCAGCAAAAACGGCGGAACGTTTTTATCCAGGGATATTTGTTGATTAATAATCGTTGTGATATTTGTTAATTAAAATGCGTCTGAATATTAAGAAAAACTTTGGTTTATTTTCAGTCAAAAAAATCCCCACAGGTGGTTGTGAGAGGGAGAGGGGGAAGTACTAGCTGTGAGATGTTTGAAATATGAAAAAATTAGGTGACTTTCTGCAAAAGAGAAATGAACTAAAGATTGGAGGTGGAAGGATCTTTTTGCAACCTTGTAGCACGAATCTCCAAAAAATAAGGGTAGAGATAGTACGGGGGCACTTCCTACATGAGGAGTTGCATTTCTCCAACACGCGCCTTGGCGCTGGCATTCCAACCCCAACGGTGACTCTTGTTGAATGGTGGTTGTAACAGTTTTCCAAGTGACCGTCACAATTCCGGGATCTCCATTGTCATGATGGTCATCCCCTCCCTTTGGCTCGAAAGAAACGCTCGTGTTTTCGACACATGCGCGGCAACGCCAAACCATGTGGCTAACGACGTGGTCGACATTTGACGCACTTGGATGTGGTGTGCCGAGGTAGAGTGACTAGAGGTGTAAGATATGTGTGAGTCTATGACCCGCACCGCTTGTGATGGGCCAGGTCACGGTGGTTTCCCATCCATAATAGACGTCGTCCTTTCACCCTTCAAGCTTAATACAAAACGGTGTGCGGGTACTTGGAGGAAATGGTACTAGTACGTTCTTAGCCCGTGTGACCCCGGGACATGTTGGCAGTGATGCTACTACACAGCCTGGTGTCGAGCATAACGCTGCGGACGCACATTCCTCTCCCTTTCGGCACCTTATTTTTTCAACCTTTCCTTCCAGGTGTCACTCAGAGCCATTTCCTACTTTCACCGATGACACACACACACACATCATGCATGCCCTTTTCCCATTTTCAGTCCATGGTACTGGTAGCTCACCATACGTGCTACAAATCGTAATGATGCACTCATGCACAACGCGCAGCAGACACGGTCAGTTCGGCGCAAAGCATCGCTGATAACGCACACGGAACTGTCGGGTTTCCAACACACAATGCAGAGGATACATCAGCTGACCTTCGAAACCAAGAGGAGTGGGCGCGATCTACCACGAACACACAGCTACTTTGGAAGCTTGCGCCTTGTCCATGCAGCGCCAAGACATGAGCAGACGCAGATATACAACAGAAAACTGTTCAAACGACTCCCGGTGTTCCCTCGTAGACGTGTACGCCCCGGAGATCAAGCAGGAGTTGACACCTGACGGGATGCACGAAACATGACATGTCTGTCCTGTAGCACGTACAGATGATAGGTTAGCAGAACCTAAAGATATAGAAACGACCCTAGACAAAAAAAAAAGGATTCCTGAAAAAAAAATCTAAATAAAAACCGAATTGCTAAGTTTCAGCTAGCTGAGACGTAGTTTATGTCTCAGTCACGTGCTCCAGAGCGTTAGATTTTGTTTCTGCTTGAAGCTTCGTGTTTGCTGTTGTTTATACTTTGTTTAGGCACGCATTGAAACATGCTGATGTAATTCGACTGAGACATAAGTTAAGTCTCAATCGACTGAGCGTTAGAAACACCTAAACAAAAATGACGTGTATGTCCCGGCCCATCCCCTACATGTTTGTGCCAAGTATTTACTTTGTTTCATATTTTAGTGTTCGTGCTACCAGGTTTTGTTAAGTTTTGGAAGTCTGAAACAGATTGACACGCAACGAAACATAGTGATTTCATCCACGGGAGGTTCGGTGCACGGAATAAACATCACTCTCCTCAAATTCCACGTTAGTCACCAAATTACTCATGTTCGCTCCATAAAAAAATTGGACGAGAAAGAGATTCACTACTAAGATCATGTGTCTTCGTTTTTTGTCGTGGCGGTACAAACTTAATCGTGAATGTGCAGAACATAATGGCTACAACTGTTTCCGCAGTCTACATGGCCTTCATTTTTGGACAAGCGTTGTTGTGTCGCATCCACATGTATGCACCTTCAGGGATTTTTTTTTTGATTCAACAGATTTCTAAAGAATTTTTTTAGGATTCTTCTCTATAGGATTTTTTCCCGTAGATGTCATTTGATTCAAAGGATTGAACCCTCTCCAAAATTCCTACACTACAATTTTATAGGATTTCTAGCAAGAGGTTAGACCTCTTGAAAAAATCTACGTCTCTATGACAACTATGACATGCACTCAATCTCTATAGAAATTTCCTGCGTTTTCTATGCGGCCCAACCAAACAATTTCTGCAACTAATTCCTGTATTTTTCATTCTTGTATGATTTCACATGCTATGACATATTCATGCGTTTTTCCTATTGATATGCTTTTGAAATCCTTTGTATTGAACATGCCCTCAATGGTGAACTTAGTGAGGTGTAGGATATAAGTTCCAGATTTATCTCAACATGCATGTTCAAAAGTGTGTATCAGTAGGACGTTCACATCTAGAAAATACTGAAACTCTTAGAAAAAAATGAACCTTTCGATGAATTGACCAAGCTTTTGTTAGTAGTACCGAATATTTGTCATATCCTAACACAAATTTTTTTTGGAATATGAATCTAACTACATTCATTTAGTGTCTAACCGAGTAATACTTGATCAAAAGCATGTCCAAACAAACCTAATTCCAAGGTATTTTGAAATGGAGAGATAATACTCCACCCATCTTTATTAATGATATTGTTGCATTTTTTTACTCATTCAGTATTTGTATTTCTATTTCAAGGTCATTTATAAAGGCTTGGTCCGTGGTTGTTGAACTGTGATGTCTGGACTTATGGTATAGTTTTACGTGAAGAAATAGCCCCGAACAAAAAAATTGTTAGCCAAGAGACAAAATAAACAAAGCCTTGTTGAGCAAACCAAACTTTTTAGGCGAGTTTTTTTTTTGCTAAATGGTGTTTTCTTCAGCTTGTTTCATAATATGTTGTAAAAAACAGTGATGGAAGCCGAAAATAGAAAGAAAATTAGTTGGAAAAGATAACTTAATATAATGCATACTAATACCAATTGACAACAAGTCAACCTCAGTTGCACATTCCTCACGCCAATAAATTGCTGCAATAAAAGGTTCCCGACAAGTTCTAAATTTTCACAAGTATACCAAGAAGCAATATGGATCAAAGAAACATAGAAGCATGAGAGGCACAAGGCTAGAAGAACTAACCTAACGTCAGAGCTTTCGGATGAGGCTCGGATTTGTTGAGTAGAGGCTGACCTGCCATATGTAGGAGGTGTCACTGGGGTTTCATCCATATAAAAGGTTGCAATAAAAAGTTGTATTGATCAACTGATGCAGAGGCTCAGGACTGTTCTCCTTTTCGAAAAAATACAAGTGACAACAAGTGAGCCTGCTTTGCACATTTCTCGTGCCACGGTCTGCACCAACCTCCTCATGTCACCTTCACATTGCGATTAACTAATCCACACCTAGTCTAATCCCACCCATCCCTAATTAAAGTGATCTAATCCTATGTCGTTGTCTCAGGGTTGTGTTAATTAACCCATTAAAACCTCCCCTCTCGTTGCCGCAGCTTAAACGCGTCGACACCGACCCTTGTCTAGCCTTCTCCTCCAACTCCAGAACACTTGGCACGTCCCTAGTGGCGCCACCAGTCATCCTCCAGGCCCCACGCCAGCCCTGGTCTACCGGGCGCCTCTCCCTCAACATGCCACGTGCTCCCATGGAACCGGCTCTGCTCCTTCCTTCCCACGGTCGCCTCGGTCCGTCGTGGCACTTGTGCTCATGGTTTGCTTCAAGCTTTTGCTTTTTTATGACGTGGAGATCAGCTGGCTTGAGAGCTAAAGTTTTGTTCTCTCTGATCTATCTTATCTAGATATGCCACCGGTCCTTTTCAGCGTTATCCTCGATGTAGCCTGTAGAAATGCTTCTGCAGTAGCAGGGCAAACAAACAGGAGTATAACTCTTGAGTGAAGAGATGATTTCGAAGACAGTGACCACGTACGTGATATATATACGGTTTTGCTATTTCTCAGTCAACTGAGATTTTCTTAAGTCTAAGTCACTTACAAAAATGTGCTTTGAGTTGCACTTTTCTGTTAAAAAAGTGCAATTGCACTTTTCTGACAGAAATGTGCAACTGAACCGAGTTGCACTTTTTTCTGAACTGTAGTTGCACTTTTCTGAGTTGACTGAGACTTAAGAAAATCTCAGTCAACTGAGACATAGGCACACCCATATATATATATATATGCCCTAATAAATTCATTTGCGATGATCGTAAGCAATTACTGGTTCGTTAAACTCAATCGAGTAGTTCATAAATCTGACGACAAATTTCATGGCCGGTGCAGTACTAGAGTGAGAATTACTGCATTCAATCCAAGCTTATCAATGTTGGTATTCATTGGGTGGCCGTCAGGCCGTGGCTTGCAGTCTTCCATAAAGTATACCGGCAAAGCTGCCTGATTGAACAGGTTACTGCTGATATATACTTGCCATACATGCCCGGCAACCATGGCAATATGGCTAGACAGGGCCCAACGTCACAGGCATACAATCCCATAGCTGTTGACCTAATGTCTCTCATGTCATGTAGGATAGACTATGGTGGAGCATGTGTGCAAGTGCCGCACCACCCGTTCCCCCGCCACACGTCGCCATTGCGGCAGGCAGCTTCCCTCCGCCCGGCCTATATATACACTGGAGCCCATGCTTCCCACCCAACCCCTGGTCTCCAGGTATTGTCACGCACCTGCCCTACTAGCAAGCTTGCTAAGCTAGAAGTGATCGTTGGATTGCCGATTAGCCATGGCGTCAAGGAGGAGGGAGCCGGCGATTGGCCGCGTCTTTGACGACGAGGACAAGGAGGACGACCTTGTCGGCGACGATAGTGGCGATGACGGGGAGGAGGTGATGGAGGTGAGGAGACGCGTGTCCCGCTTCGCCGTGGACGGGGACAGCGGTGCCGGCGGGGCGAGCGAGGTGGCCAGGAGGCGGGTGTCCCGCTTCGCCGTTGAGGAAGTGGGTGGCGTGGTGCCGGACCGGCGACGCGGCACCGTCGAGGGTGTCCGGGCTCTGCCGCCGCCGCACGCGTGGCTGGCAGTGGAGGAGACGAAGCATTCGAAGGGCGGCGGGTTCGGGAGCGAGAACGAGGAGCAGTGGGCGCGGCTGCTGCAGCGCGGCGGGTCGGCGCAGGCCGAGGCGGCGGAGGCGCAGCGGCAGCACCAGCCTCGGCGGAGCAGCTTCAGCGTGGTCCGGCGGGAGCGCGGGGCGCGGGAGGCGTGGCTGGACCGCGCGTGGGAGATGAAGCGGAACTGGCACGAGCGCAACGGCGGCGCCCCCGACGCAGACACCCCCGTCGTGGTCGTCGTGGGTACGAAGCAGCAGCAGCAGCAGCACGGCGGGAGCGGGACCTCGTCGCCGTCCTGCTCGTCCCCGCACCGCCACGGCCACGCGGCGGCCGGCGTGGCCATGGACATGGAGGAGGTGCGCGCGTGCAGGGACCTCGGCCTCGACCTCCCCTCCGACTGCGCCGTGGAGATACAGTGCTACGGCATCTCCGCCGGCAGCAGCCCCACCCACAGCAACGCCGGGAGCAGCTCCCCTTCCACGCCCGGCAGCTGCTCCATCTCCAGCCCCAGCGCCGGTACGTCGTCACCATCAGACCTAATTCTTCTACCTTCCACGTGGTTTAATTAACTCCATGCATGCGTCACTAGCTCCAGATATATCTGCATGATAATTAAGTCGCCATGCATATATGCACATCACCATCCCCTGCCTTGCCGGGCATGGCATCGACGACGACGAGCGACGAGCTCATCTCACCCTGGGTCGTCTCCGACGGGTCAAAAGCAGGGCACCTCGACTGCATCAATGACAATTAATTAGTGTTGCTATCATGCACCCCACTACTCGCAGGCGTCGTCAGCCTTTACCGGTGACGCTTCCATGTCGATCTGGCTACTCACCCTTGGCCACGTACCATCTATCGCGATCCGTCTTCCTTCTGTGCTCATCATGCGAATCGTTCCACTAAGATTTTAGCCATAGTTAACTACAAGTACTGCTACTACGTCTTTGCCTACTGCCGTTTTATCCTTAATCACGAGAGGAACTGACGCGTGTTTGTTGTGATTAACGACGATTGGCAGGGGAGGATCCGGTGGACGTGAAGGCGAGGCTCAAGGTGTGGGCGCAGGCGGTGGCGCTCGCATCCACAACACAGCTCGGATCTTGAAGGCAGCTGCGACGTCGATCTACATGGCATGGATCGTGGATCGATCCGTCGTGTAAGAAGCAACGCTACGCGAGAGTTCTACCTCCTTTTTAGCGATAGTATACTGCGTGTATGTGTATGCATGTGTCATCAAAAAAATTCTCCTGATTGCGGTTATTGGAGAATGTATGTGTGCGTTACATTACCAACTAAACCCTACTTAAACTTCTCTAGTCCTGTTGATTTCCTTGTGGATCGCTGGATGTGAATGAAGGTCGATTAACTTGTAAGAAAAATAGGTAATTAATCAGTGTGAATCGCTGTTTCTTCTTTCCTTGGCAAACTTGTTTTTTAGTTCTGAACTTTTGTTCTTATATAGTCTCGGCTTTTAGTACATTCTAAGAACCAATCTTGAGTATATGAGCATTTTTTTCATTATATTTAATCTGGAAATGGACATGGTAAATACTTTATCTAGATTAAACATGTCAACTTATGACAAGGGTAAGACTAAGGATAATCTCTATCGATGGGGTAAGAAAACATGGTTGTCGACAAGCGGAATGGAGAGACGTCGCGAAGCTAAGCCTCGGAGTCTTTGTTTGCGCTTTCTTCTTGAACTCTGCATGGGTATGAGACCGGCTTGCCTCGTTCACAAAAAACGCAGAGTGTGTGTAGTCGTGTGTCAGACGATTGAGGAGGATCCCACTCCTCTTCTCAAGCTCCTAGTGGATGGTACAACACCAAACCTTATAAAAAGGTCTTAACTCTCTCCGCTAACAATGTGTGATCATACTTAGTCCCACCTCTTGCTCTCATGAACTAGCATTTGAGATTTTTCAAGATTTATTTTGTTTATGGGCCTAAGGCCCATAGTACAATCGACCAAGACATACACGATGACCATGCAAAAACTAAATATCATTTTTGTTCATATAGAGAGAGCAATGAACATACAACAAGGTGGATCAACCAATCAGATGACTCACTAGAGGCCTGGAACCAATTAACCCCTAATAATCTAAGGCTCGACAAAAATAGTGTTCAATCAAGAAATAAGCCAACACAACGAATGTAGGCGAGCGATGCCCTCAAAGTTCTAGGGTTATAGGTAGCCTAGGTTCAGCATCGGTTGAGAGAATATCCCATAATACACGAAGCCGGCCGGCATTCCCACAGTGGTGAGGAGGGCACTGCCTTTGTTGGTGACATCGAAGAAGGTGTCTAGCGTCTCAAATATTTAGGTACAATGGCGTTGCTCATTGATGAGCGCAAAAAGCAACATGTTTTACATCACATAAATGTCTAAGTAGTGTTAGGAATTTTGTATTTTACTGTGTTGGCGCGTACCAATTCTATTTGATTCACACAATCTTGGAATAATGAGGAGACTTTGCAACCAATGCATAAGGAACGATATCTGGGCGAACAAATTATGATTTGGAGCATTAAATACCTTCTAACAATAACTCACATGAAGCCAAGGCAAAAATATGCGAAGTGATAGTCACAGAAGCTTTTAGTGAGTTATGGTATTGTCAGGCCCACCCATACCACCTGACCGTATCACCTGTCGTTCATATTGCCTCATCAAATATATTCACCCCGTGAAGATGGATCTGAGAAGCGAGACACATAGCCACCAGAAAACACTGAAACCTGACCTCCGAAAGGGATTCAGAGGGGGACCTCGTTGAAGGGGATCCATCATCACCACTGGTTGGATCATTGGAGGCCAAGGCATCGATGTTCATCATCATCATCAACAACAACATCATTATCACTGTTGGTCATCTCGTTGTAATCCTTAACCTTGAGTGGTATCCACATGTGTATTTATTAGATCTTCCATTTTCTATCCAAATATTCATGATGATGCTATTTGCCTCCATGTGTGAGTAGATCCATTTATTATTGGGGATATGGAGAAACCCAAGCCAAATTATGAAATGAAATAAAGTTTGTTGATTGTCTAATAATTATAAAGTGTGTTGGTTCCTATCAACGATGTTATGCGTTGTTGTCCACATAATATTTTCCTAGGGGGCGTTGGTAAGAATCATCGTTGCATATGATTGGTTATACGTGGGCGTACATGTGACAATTCAAATAAATATCCGATTATTATTAGTATTGAACTTTCAGAGGAAGATATAATCAAACTTATGGCAGTTCAGGAATAGCGGCAAGGAATTTAGGTATTCATTAGCCGATCTTAAGGGGATAAACCCCACTATCGCCATTCATCGAATATTCCTAGAAGATGGTGATTCATGTAAGATGCTGCAACACATCTCTCTTATACTCCTCCATAAAGGAAAAAAACTCAAAACAATCCAGTATTTAAGAATTAACAGAGTATAGCTTTAAGAACTTTGGCATAATGTTTGGATCTCAAATATACTACCTTGATTTAATAAGACTACCTAGAAACTCACTAGATGAAACTATATCACATGTATCCACTTTATCCCTAGTGAGGCAACAAAAGAAAGGTGAAAACCAAAGCAGATCTTGAATCTTGTGTTACTATTCAATCACTACCCCCATGTTACTCCATCTAACACACACATTCCCCGCAAATCTTCTCTCATACACGTTGGATAAAAAAATTACTTAAGAAGGGGTACATAATGTGCATCTACTTATACATCTCATACAAAAGAGGATTCCAATATCAAATATCAACTAATAGAAAAGAGATCCACCACAAAGGGGTTACATAGATGACCATAATTATGTTGTGCAGCTCATATGGTGCTAATACAATGATAGAACAAAACAGAGATAGAGCAAGCTACTGCCACAAACCCATAGTTCAGAGGTGGACTACTCCCTTCTCATCATGGTGGTGTTGATGTAGATCTTAGAGGGGTAGGAGATCTATTCGGTGGCGGCTCCGACAGAGGTTCCCCATCCAATATTTGCTGGTGTTGACTCTATTATGGTGTTTCTGATCTACGCTCCACTTCCTTTCCGATACATGGCTGAGGTCCTTTATATATAAGTTTTTGGTTTAGAACCATCATATGGTGCTCTTGATGGATGGCTAAAGATGCTCGAGGAGGCGGAATACCTAGATGGCGCGACCAGGGGTGTGGGCCGCTCCATCCATAGGCTTTCTTCCTTCTGGGTTGCATTTGCGTGATTTCAAAGTTTCATATCATCAGTCTTTGTAAAATAACGATCCTCGAAAAATCTCAGATCCATTTGACTCTGTATAGGTCCCTGAAAGTAAAAAAATACACAAAACACGAGATTCATGTTCTGCGGAGTTATAACCGAAATAAAGGAGACAATTGGAAAATCCCTAAAAACAATATAAAACATGTATATAGCCTTATATGATATGAAATTATGAAGGAACATGTGGCAATAAACTACAATATGAATTTTAGATGCATCAACATCCCCAAGCTTAACCCATGCTTGTCCTCGAGTATCAAGTGACAAAAACTCTGCATGGACTTTGAAGTTTGTTGCTTAGTTGAATGTAAAGTATTAATACACAAGGTTAATGATTCAAACTTCAATGAATAGAAATAAGAAAATGAGATAGTAAGGGACATTTTTTGTTCACTACAAAAATGTTCAACAATAAATCACAATTTGTAAAAACAAATGAAAGCACTATGGACATTAAACATGTAAGTAATTTCAAGTGGTCAAGGAATCTTCGTTTCTTCTTATTTTTGTTTCTTTTATTTTTCATCGGAAAAGGTGGATATTGAAAGTAATCAGGGAGTATAAATGCCAAAACTTTGATAATAATATAGAGTAAAAGGAATTTTTATGGATGCAACTCATGTCAAAGCTAGTGAAAATAAGTATGGTTTTATGTGTTTGACCTCTTACAAGTTGGATGTCTCATGCCCCTTGGCGCCTCATGCTACTCAACTTTAGATTACCATATACCTTCTTCATATGCATATTGTTTTAACCAAGTATCACAAAGGGTACCTCCTTGCCTCTTGTACAAAGTGCCCATGGATATTTGGGGGATCTCTTATTGGGGGCCCTATATACCGAGAAGACAGGACAACCGACAAATGGATTCCTCTTGCGATACTAATTGAATAGCATTTTTTGATGAAAGGTGGTTGAGGATGTCCATGTTGAAACTTACACCATGATTATTTTGCATGGCTTCCATTAGCGTACCAATGTTCTTCTCTAACATATATGCATACTCTAGTCTTTTAGCATGATAACCTATTTATTTCGCACAAGATGGTTACCATAACCAAAAATTTAAACATGAAAACAACTTAAATAAGTGCAATGTTAAAAGTGTTCCCCATATTAGTATGGTTCCTACTTAATAACCTACTCATAATTTGTCAAATACATAATTTACATGATGAAAATCATAATAGCTTTTAGTACTACTTTCCCATGAGATTTAAGTTACGTAAAAAGAGAAGTATAATTTTGAATTCAAAATCATGGAACATATACTATACTTGGAATAGCATTTTGCTACACAGGTAGGTATGGTGGAGATTTGCTGGAGAAATTTTGGCTAAGGCATTTTGGATGCACAAGACTTTGCTTACACATTTTATTTTATTTTGAGGCTCTAAGGAGGAAGTTTTATAATCTCAGGCATGTATAAGTGTCCATAGTGCTGCACATTTCTTAATAACCAAAGTAACATATAGTTAACCATTTATGTAGGTGAATAAAAGATGTCACTAAATATGGCACTAGCAAATTAAAATTCATCAAAGCACATGAAAAATGAATTCTATGCATGACTTGTTTTACAATTTTATTTCCCTTCCTTTTGTTTTTTATTTAAGCAAATTGTAAGGTGGTGGTATCATTATTATTAATGCAAAAACAAATGAAAACTACACGACAAGTTTAAATGATAATCTTATGTTGCTCAAAAAAATAATTTAGAGGTTTGCAAACCAACAGTTTAATAGGTCCAGTGGGGGGTGGTCATCCCCAAGCTTATGGTTTTCACCATTCTTAGATAGCTCATAGTGTGGTTCTCTGTCAAAAAAAAAACTTCAACACAAAACTTTCTCCCATTCCTTTTTCTATATGGTGACATTAGTGGTACAAATATAAGATGCAAGATGCCATGAAATACTTAAACAAAATTTTATATGAGATGTCCAACAAGTATATTTCGTGATCTTCATATATTCCCGAAATCTCAACCAACTCAAAAACAATTAATTTGAACTTAAAGGTATGCACAATACAAAAAGTGGTTGTCAAGAAAAACAGCAACAACTAAACGTAATTTATTCGACCACTTAGATACGTCAGGAATTTTAGCCATTTTATGCTTATAGAGGATAAAAAAGTGGAAAATGTAGGATAAAAATGAGTGCAACCGGAGCTACATAAGGAAAACTAGGATTTTTATGGTGAAAAGTGTTCCACAGAAAACTGCATCTCCATATGTTGCTATAACTTTTTTCTATATCCAAAATGTGTTAAACTTGGTACTTTAGTAAGACTTCAGGAAAAACTAAAACTAATACTAAAACTTTATTATTGTAAAAAACACTAAAAGCAAAACAAACATAAAACAACCGGGTTACCTCTGCAAAGCATTTTCTTTATAGCCATATAGCTAGACTTTTCTTATTTGACTTTTAATATGGGTGGAAATCATGTGGAAAATTGTATTTTGGTATCATTTCCTTTTTCCTAAGAAAGTGTTCATACATTTTTTTATGTGGCAATTGAAACTTAACATTCCCTTCATTTTTTTGCGAGGGAAGATGGTATATTAGATCCACGAACTTACAGATAGACCCAGAATAAATTAAAAATTACAACGAAGCCCTCTGGATCCCGATGATGATGATGAAACTGAAGATGTCCCTGACGCGCCGATGCTGAAGCTCCCCAAACGTTGGATCGTCGGAGCCCACCACGTAGCAGACGGGAAGTCACCATGCACCGCCTCCGAAGAGAATACTGCCGAAGCAGTCGGCGCCGCCGCGAAGACCTGCTGCACCATCCTCCATAGCAACCTTACCCAGATCCTCCGCACACCCGGACTTGGCCGTGCTGAGAAGAACCCAAGCAATTCAAAGATTCCTGAATTCCAGGAAGCTGCACGCATGACGGCAGAGCTCCATGGAGCAGCGCCGCCGAAGGGGATCCACACCAGCTTCAAAACCTGCACCCGCAGTACCACCACCTTTTTTTGACCAAGAACTGTAGGGCAAAACCCCCACAGCATTTTATCAAAGCTTTTGAATTGTACAAAAAAGATATTTACAACAAGAGGGGAAGAAAGAAAGACAAAATTACAACAGAGAGTCAATCCATAGCTTGAAAGAATCAGAGTGTTCATCCTTGACTCTATGCACATGCAAAGAGGCTTCATGCACAAACTGTGCTTTCCATGCTCCAAAAGAAGGCCTAATATGCTCAAATTTTTTGTTATTCCTTTGCTTCCAAATATGCCAGCAGGCCAGAATAACCACTTCAGCAAAGAAAGGCTTGGCAAACTCTTTTCTAGCTTGAAAGAACATGCCCTCAATTGTATCTCCTTGTGACTAGTACACTTGCAGATAGGACCATATTCGTCTGCTGAAATTACAATCAAAAAACAGATGGATCCAATCTTCTATTTGATTAGCATGGCACAAAACACATGTATAGTCATTAGTGACATGCCAGTTTCTTCTCCTCAGCATATCCCTTGTATTCAATCTATCACTTATCAGCAACCAAGCAAAAACCTTTATCCTTAGAACCACCTTACTCTTCCATATCCAGCAATGCAATTTACTGTTTGGTACATGTGAAAAGCAGTACTGATAATATAAATATGAAGTGAAAGCTCCCTCTTTCCAGATAGTTTTCCAGACATCTTTCCCATCATCAGAAATCTGTACTGTATCTAAAAAACCTTGCATAGCCATATATTCTCCATAAGCTTGCTGTGATAAAGGAAGATAAAATAGAGATGACCTATCTTCACATTGCTTCACTTCTTTTACCGACAACAATGGATTCAAAGCAAAAGAATGCAATCTTGGGAATTGCTTTGAGGGAACAATGCCATTCCAATTATCATTCCAGAAAAGAACAGAGTCACCACATCCAACAGTAGTAGTACAGACTTCTCTATATTTATCCACAAATTTCATAATATCCCTCCACCAAAATGATCCACATAAATTTTTTGCCTGTGGGACACCATTTGGGTAATAATTCCAGACTAAATTCACCCATGGAATTTCCTCTTTATTATAAAACTTGTGTAAGTGCTTCATAAAAAGAGCTTCATTCTGTTTCTTAAAATCCATAATCCCCAAACCACCTTTCTCCTTTGGCTTACAGATCATATCCCAGGCAGCAAGTGATTTCCCTTTTGAATCAGATTTCCTATCACTCCACAGACAATGTCTAATAATCCTGTTCAACTGCTTTATAATTCTAGGAGGTATATCCAGGGAGCACAGGAAGAAAATGGACATAGAGCTCAGGCAAGATCTTATCAACTGCAATCGCCCTCCATATGCTAGAAAAGTGGATGTGGCTACCAATCTTCTCTCTAATCTGTCAACCAAAGGCATTAAATCCTGAATCTTTGGCCTAGTTGTTCCCAAAGGGAGCCCAAGATATGTAAAAGGCATTCCCTGTACAGTGCATCCAAAAACCTCAGCCAAATTATTTGCCTGATAATCTGAGATGTTTATAGGCAGCAAGCAAGATTTATGATAATTAACATACAATCATGTTGATTTACTGAAATCATTCAAAGCCTCTTTAAGAACCAGCAACTACTCCTCATCCGCTTGCATAATTAAGAAAGTGTCATCAACATACTGCAGAATGGGAAAATCAGGATCCCCAGTAATTATAGGAAGCTGTATCAAATTATTATGCAAGATATCATTAACCATTGATTGCAAGACATCTCCTCCCAAGACATAGAGAAGAGGAGAAAGAGGATCCCCCTGCCTCACACCCCTTTTACATTTAAACTGCTTCCTAGGCACACCATTAAGCAAAACAGAGGAAGAACCAGAGCTAAGGAAATCCTTGACCCATCTTAACCATTGTTCATTAAACCCCTTATGCCTCAGAATCTGTAATAAAGCCATATCTATAATTTTTGATGATCAATGCTTATTTTACACCAATTGCTATATGTTTTTTTTACACTTTGTGGAACTTTTATGCATTTTCCGGAACTAACCTATTGACAAGATGCCACAGTGCCAGTTCCATGTTTTCTGCAGTTTTTGTATTTCAGAAAAGTTGTACAGGAAATATTCTCGGAATTGGACGAAACAAAAACCAAAGTTCCTATTTTTCCCGGAGCAAAGACGGAGTCCAGAGGAGAGACGAAGGAGGGCCACAGGGTGTCCACACCTGCCCTAGGCGCGGCCTGGCCCGCGCCTAGGCATGGTGTGGGGCCACCAGGCTGATGACCCACAAGTATAGGGGGTGTATCGAAGTATCTTCGATAAGTAAGAATGTCGATCCCAACGAGG
>NC_061511.1:62810126-62823349 GCF_022539505.1 Lolium rigidum
GCAAGTGATATGGATGAATATGAGTGGTAATAACAATCTGAAATAAATATGGTAGCAAGTAAACATGCAAGTAGAACAATAAATAAACGGTGATTCGATATTTGGAAACAAGGCCTAGGGATCATACTTTCACTAGTGGACACTCTCAACAATGATCACATAAATAAATAACTTCTCTTCACTTGTGCTACTTTCTCACACTCTCTTGTTGGATAACCAACACCATTCATTGTGTAGGGCTACAAAAGCACACCTCTAGCCGGAGTAAACAAGCTCCACAACGTCCGGAGTTCATATTAAAGTAACCTCTAGAGTGCATAATAGACCGTTGCAATTTAGACCGAGTACTAACATAGCATACACACTGTCAACAATAGCTATGAAAGGGGAAATAGATCGCATCAATACTATCATAGTAATAGTTAACTTCATAATCTACAAGAGATTACAATCATAACCTACGCCAAGTACTACATGATGCACACACTCGTCAACATTACATCATGGAAGAGGAATAGACTACTTTAATAACATCACTAGAGTAGCACACAGATTAATAGTGATACAAAGCTCATGATCACATAAAGATCACACCATGGGAGAGAGAGATGAACCACATAGCTACCGGTAGAGCCCTCAGCCTCGGGGGATAACAACTCCCTCCTCATCATGGGAGACAACAACAGCGATGAAGATGGCGGTGGTGTCGATGGAGATGACTCCGGGGGCAATTCCCCGTCCCGGCGGCGTGCCGGAACAGAGACTTCTGTCCCCCGAAACTAGGTTTCGCGATGGCGGCGGCGCCCCTGGAGTCTTTCTGGAATATGATTGATTGATTTCGGGTTTTCGCGTCGCGAGGGATTATATAGGCGAAAGGGCAGCGTCGGTGGAGTCCCGAGGGGCCCACACCATAGGGTAGGGCGGCCCCCTCCTAGCCGCGCCGGCTGATGGGGAGGAGGCCCTGGGCCTCCTCTGGTCTGGCCCTTCTTGCTTCGTGAGTCTTCTGGCGAAATAGAATTTCTGTGATTTTTCTGGATTTTTCCGAGCACTTTGGTTTTTGGGCCTTTTCTGCAATAAATAGACATAATAAACAGAAATTGGCACTGTGGCATCTTGTTAATAGGTTAGTCCAATAAATGCCTTAATATGATATAAAGTGCATATAAAACATGTAGCAATTGGTATAATATAAGCATGGAACATCAGAAATTATAGATACGTTGGAGACGCTCATACTCCGGTTCCAAGTAACAGTACTTTTCTGGCGCCATTGTGTGTGTGCTCGAAGCTATTTCCTTTAGATCCTGCAATTGCATCTTTTTGTTTCTTGTTTACACTAGTAAGGCATAATGGACAACAATGAGCTTCTTATTCTATTTCCTGATTTAAGACATGGATGGTTTGATCCGAAAATTAAAAAACCCATGGAACATGTTAGTATGAACACTTTGAACACTATTGTTGCTAATGATATGGAAAATTCTAAGCTTGGGGAAGCTGGTTTTGTTGAGCATGATCTTTTTAGTCCCCCGGGCATTGAGGAGAAAATTTACTTTGATGATACTTTGCCTCCTATTTATGATGATTATAATGATGGTAGTCTTTTGGTGCCACCTGTTATGGAGGATGAATTTGATTATGATTACAATATGCCTCCTATATTTGATGATGAGAATAATAATGATGGCTACTTTGTTGAATTTGCTCCCACTACAATTAATAAGAATGACTATGCTTATGTTGGGAGTAGTAATAATTTTATGCATGAGACTCATGATAAGAATGTTTCATTTGATAGTTATATTGTTTAGTTTGCTCATGACACTACTGAAAGTTATTATGAGAGAGAAAAATATGGTTGTAGAAATTTTCATGTTACTAAAACACCTCTCTTTTTGCTGAAAATCTTGAAGCTGCACTTGTTTTATCTTTCTATGCTTGTTGCATTATGCTTCTTGAATTTGTTTATTTACAAGATTCTTTTTCATAGGAAGCATGTTAGACTTAAATGTGTTTTGAATTTTCCTCTTGATGCTCTCTTTTAATTCAAATACTATTTCTTGCGAGTGCATCATTAAAACTGCTGAGCCCATCTTAATGGCTATAAAGAAAGAACGTCTTGGGAGATAACCCATGTGTTTTAATTGCTACAGTAATTTTGTTTTATATTTGTGTCTTGGAAGTTGTTACTACTGTAGCAACCTCTCCTTATCTTAGTTTTGTTGCATTGGTGTGCCAAGTAAAGTCTTTGATAGCAAGGTTGATACTAGATTTGGATTATCGCGCAGTAAACGCATTTCTTGCTGTCACGAATCTGGGCCTAATTCTCTGTAGGTAACTCAGAAAATTATGCCAATTTATTTGAGTGATCCTCAGATATGTACGCAACTTTCATTCAATTTGAGCATTTTCATTTGAGCAAATCTGGTGCCTCTTAGAAATTCGTCTTTACGGACTGTTCTGTTTTGACAGATTCTGCCTTTTATTTCGCATTGCCTCTTTTGCTATGTGGGATGGATTTCTTTGTTCCATTGACTTCCAGTAGCTTTGAGCAATGTCCGAAGTGTTAAGAATGATTGTGTCACCTCTGAACATGTGAATTTTTTATTATGCACTAACCCTCTAATGAGTTTGTTTCGAGTTTGGTGTGGAGGAAGTTTTCAAGGGTCAAGAGAGGAGGATGATACAATATGATCAAGGAGAGTGAAAGCTCTAAGCTTGGGGATGCCCCGTGGTTCACCCCTGCATATTTCAAGAAGACTCAAGCATCTAAGCTTGGGGATGCCCAAGGCATCCCCTTCTTCATCGACAAATTATCAGGTTCCTTCTCTTGAAACTATATTTTTATTCGGTCACATCTTATGTACTTTACTTGGAGCGTCCGTGTGCTTTTGTTTTTGTTTTTGTTTGAATAAATGCTTGTGTGGGAGAGAGACACGCTCCGCTGGTTCATATGAACACATGTGTTCTTAGCTTTTAATTTTCATGGCGAAGGTTGAAACTGCTTCGTTAATTATTATATGGTTGGAAACGGGAAATGCTACATGTAGTAATTGGTAAAATGTCTTGGATAATGTGATACTTGGCAATTGTTGTGCTCATGTTTAAGCTCTTGCATCGTATACTTTGCACCTATTAATGAAGAAATACATAGAGCTTGCTAAAATTTGGTTTGCATAATTGGTCTCTCTAAGGTCTAGATAATTTCTAGTAAAGAGTTTGAACAACAAGGAAGACGGTGTAGAGTCTTATAATGTTTACAATATGTCTTTTATGTGATTTTTGCTGCACCGGTTCATCCTTGTGTTTGTTTCAAATAGCCTTGCTAGCCTAAGCCTTGTATCGAGAGGGGATACTTCTCATGCATCCAAATCCTTGAGCCAAACACTATGCCACTTGTGTCCACCATACCTACCTACTACATGGTATTTCTCCGCCATTTCAAAGTAAATTGCTTGAGTGCTACCTTTAAATTTCTATCCTTCATCTTTGCAATATATAGCTCATGGGACAAATAGCCTAAAAACTATTGTGGTATTGAATATGTACTTATGCATTTTATTTCTTATAAGTTGCTTGTTGTGCGATAACCATGTTCCTGGGGACGCCATCAACTACTCTTTGTTGAATATCATGTGAGTTGCTATGCATGTTCGTCTTGTCTGAAGTAAGGGAGATTTACCGCTAGAATGGTTAGAGCATTGCATAATGTTAGAGAAGAACATTGGGCCGCTACTAAAGCCATGATCCATGGTGGAAGTTTCAGTTTTGGACAAATATCCTCAATCTCATATGAGAAAATTAATTGTTGCTACATGCTTATGCATATAAGAGGAGTCCATTATCTCGTTGTCTATGTTGTCCCAGTATGGATGTCTAAGTTGAGAATAATCAATAGCGAGAAATCCGATGAGAGCTTTCTCCTTAGACCTTGTACAAAGCGGCATAGAGGTACCCCTTTGTGACACTTGGTTAAAACATATGCATTGCGATGATAATCCAGGTAATCCGAGCTAATTAGGACAAGGTGCGGGCACTATTAGTATACTATGCATGAGGCTTGCAACTTGTAAGATATAATTTACATAACACATATGCTTTATTACTACCGTTGACAAAATTGTTTCTTGTTTTCAAAATCAAAGCTCTAGCACAAATATAGCAATCGATGCTTTCCTCTTTGAAGGACCATTCTTTTACTTTTATGTTGAGTCAGTTCACCTATTTCTCTCCATCTCAAGAAGCAAACACTTATGTGAACTGTGCATTGATTCTTACATACTTGCATATTTCACTTGTTATATTACTCTATGTTGACAACTATCCATGAGATATACATGTTACAAGTTGAAAGCAACCGCTGAAACTTAATCTTCCATTGTGTTGTTTCAATGCATTTACTTTGAATTATTGCTTTATGAGTTAACTCTTATGCAAGACTTATTGATGCTTGTCTTGAAAGTACTATTCGTGAAAAGTCTTTGCTATATGATTCAGTTGTTTACTCATGTCATTACCATTGTTTTGATCGCTGCATTCATTACATATGCTTACAATAGTATGATCAAGTTTATGATGGCATGTCACTCCAGCAAATTATCTTTGTTATCGCTTTACCCGCTTCGGGACGAGCATAAACTAAGCTTGGGGATGCTGATACGTCTCCGACGTATCGATAATTTCTTATGTTCCATGCCACATTATTGATGATATCTACATGTTTTATGCATACTTTATGTCATATTTATGCGTTTTTCGGAACTAACCTATTGACGAGATGCCGAAGGGCCAGCCTCGTTTTCGCTGTTTTTGGTTTCAGAAATCCTAGTAAGGAATTATTCTCGGAATCGGACGAAATCAATGCCCAGCATCTTAGAATCCCCGGAAGCATCCAGAACACCCGAGAGTCGCCAGAGGGGGGCCACGGGCCCACCAGATGATAGGCCGACGCGGCCCACCCCCTGGCCGCGCGGCCCTATGGTGTCGTCGCCTCGTTGACCTTCTGACGCCGCCTCTTCGCCTATAAGAAGCCCCTCGACCTAAAACCTCGATACGGAAAAGCCACGGTACGAGAAACCATCCAGAGCCGCCGCCATCGCGAAGCCAAGATCTGGGGGACAGGAGTCTCGTTCCAGCACGCCGCCGGGACGGGGAAGTGCCCCCGAAGGCTTCTCCATCTCCACCGCCATCTTCATCACCGCTGCTGTCTCCCATGAGGAGGGAGTAGTTCTCCATCGAGGCTCGGGGCTGTACCGGTAGCTATGTGGTTAATCTCTCTCCTATGTAATTCAATACAATGATCTCATGAGATGCTTTACATGATTGTGATTCATATGAGTTTTGTATCACAATTCATCTATGTGCTACTCTAGTGATGTTATTAAAGTAGTCTATTCCTCCTCCATGATGTAATGTTGGCAGTGTGTGCATCATGAAGTACTTGGTTTATGCTATGATTGTGATCTCTTGTAGATTATGAAGTTAACTATTACTATGATGGTATTGATGTGATCTATTCCTCCTTTCATAGTGTGATGGTCACAAGTGTGCATGCTATGTTAGTACTTGGTTTGGTTGTGTTGATCTATCTTGCACTCTAAGGTTATTTAAATATGAACATTGAATATTGTGGAGCTTGTTAACTCCGGCATTGAGGGTTCTTGTAGCCCTACGCAATTAGTGGTGTTCATCATCCAACAAGAGAGTGTAGAGTCTAGCATCTATCTATTTATTCCGTTATGTGATCAATGTTGAGAGTGTCCACTAGTGAAAGTATGATCCCTAGGCCTTGTTCCTAAATACTGCTATCGCTGCTTGTTTACTGTTCTACTGTATTTGTACTGCCTGCAATATTACCACCATCAATCACATGCCAGTCCTGGATAGCAAAGCACTTTTCTGGTGCCGTTGCTACTGCTCATACTTATTCATACCACCTGTATTTCACTATCTCTTCGCCGAACTAGTGCACCTATTGGGTGTGTTGGGGACACAAGAGACTTCTTGCTTTGTGGTTGCAGGGTTGCATGAGAGGGATATCTTTGACCTCTTCCTCCCTGAGATCGTTAAACCTTGGGTGATCCACTTAAGGGAAACTTGCTGCTGTTCTACAAACCTCTGCTCTTGGAGGCCCAACACTGTCTACAAGAATAGAAGCTCCCGTAGACATCATGCACTTAACATGCTCAGAAGAAGAAGCTCAAATTGAATGAAAGTTGCGTACATATCTGAGGATTACTCATGATTTTTCGCAGATTTTTCTGAGTTGCCTACAGAGAGATCTACTCAAATTCGTGACAGCTAGAAATCTGTTTCTGCGCAGTAATCCAAATCTAGTATCAACCTTACTATCAAAGACTTTACTTGGCACAACAATGCAATAAAATAAAGAGAAGGAGAGATTGCTATAGTAGTAACAACTTCCAAGACACAACAAAACAGTAGCAAAATAAAACATGGGTTATCTCCCAAGAAGTGCTTTCTTTATAGCCATTAAGATGGGTTCAGTAATTTTAATGATGCTCTCGCAAGAAATAAGAGTTGAAGCAAAAGAGAGCATCAAAAGCCAATAAGAAATACTTTTAAGTCTACCCCACTTCCTATGAAAAGGAATCTTGTAAATAAACAAGTCATGTAAGCATAATGCAACAAGCATAGAAAGGCAACACACGCGCAACTTCAAGATTCACAACATAAAGAGGGGAAACTTAATATTATTAAGATGCATATAACCATGTTTCCCTCTCTCATAATAACTTTCAGTAGCATCATTGATGAAATCCACAATATAACCATCACTGAAAATATTCTTACCATGGTTCATATGCATAAAAGTATCATTAATTTTGGCATAAGAAGAACTCTTCTCATTAGTAGTAATTGGAGCAGGATCATTATCAAGAATTTGAACATGGTAAACAAGTTGCATACTAAGGGAACTGTTTTTGGCAATCCCATCATAACTATGACAAGTTTCATAAGGATAATTATAACCTATGTCATAGCATTCTTTATAATAATTGTCAAAGATTGGAGGCATAGTGTCATCATAAGAAATATAATAGTTATCTTCCACAGTATGTTCATCTGTAACCATACCATCATTGTTACTAGAAGGAGATGTATCAAACATATAATCATCAGTAGCAAAAGGATTTTCAAACACCTCATCCCCAAGATTAGAGCTTTCTATATCATTATGGGAAGAAGCATGGATAGTACTAATACTATGGCAATTATTAACATCATCATTTTTAGAATTAGTTTCCCAGAGATTTTCAATATCAAAAGTAGTGTGCCCTTCTAAATCATGATCACTAATGTAGGTAAAGGGCATAGGAAGATCACTGTACTCAGATTCATTATCATAATAATCATTAGGAGCAACATACTTACGGTTACCTATCGTTATCTCATACACGCGGGGATATGCCGTTACCTCTTTCTTTTTATTCCCCCTCTTCTTCTTCTTCGTTTCCTTCTTCTTCTTCTTTTCCTTCTCCTCGTTCCCTTCTTTAGGAGGAAGAGGCTTGAAGGGAGGCTTCTCCACATAACCTGATTTATTTCCAGAAACAATAGAACAAACTTGGGAGGGTTCCTCCTTTTCATTAACAAGTTCAAAACACACAGCGATCCTATCATATTTTGGCAAAGTATCATCTTCTAAAATATTTTGTATGTAAGTATTTGTATGGCAATTATCAATGCAATAAGAAAGACACCCATGCAGGACACTATTAATATCAAGAGCACTCATATCCACCAAAGAAGTTTTTCTCAATAACTCTTCACACTCCAAAAATAATGTAAGTTCATCATGCTGATTAAGAGTGATTTCATCATCACAATGCAAATTCGCAGCACTTATGAGGTTCGAATTATCATTGGAGGAGCATTGAAAATTAAAATGACCCACTCTATGGCAAAGTTCACAAATAAAAGGATAGAGGGCACAAACTTTTTCACCAAGATCATGTAGAGCCCTTGACCACTTTCTAGTTTTTTTCATTTCTGTGATGGATACAATATTCTTCTTCAATTTTATTCTTTTCACAAGGTCTATGAACTCCACAAAAATTAACATGCTTATAGGAAATAACATTCTCAGGAGTTTGAGCATGTTCATTGCAATCATTAACAACAATTTCATTGTCCATGCAAGTGTCTTTAAAAGGTTCATGATACATGTACCAATTTTCTTTAGGAACACTAATATGAGAAGCAAAGGCTCTATAGCAATCGACCATAATTTGAGGATCAAGGCCATATTTAGCACTAAGCTCTTGAAAATCAGCGGTTTGAGCGAAAGACTTAATGCATTCATATTCATAGTTTATACCTGATTCTTTACCTTTGTCGTTCTCCCAATCTTCAGTATTCTCCTGAATTCTTTCAAGAAGATCCCATCTAGCTTCAACCTCCTTGCTTGTGAAAGATCCCTCCAAACAGACATCTAGATAGTCCTTGTGGTGTCCTGAAAGCCTTGCATAAAAATTATTAATAATAACATTACGGGGGAGCTCATGAATGGGACATTTGAGCATTAGTGACTTCAATCTCCCCATGCTTGGGAAATACTCTCTCCATCACGAGGATAAAAGTTATAAATGTAATTCCTATCAATATGCACTTCATGAGGAGGATAAAATTTAGAATAAAAGAGAGGTACAATTTCCTCCCAACCAAGAGATCGACCATTCTTCAGCATCTTATACCATTCCGCAGCCTCGCCCTTCAGAGATATAGAGAATAGCTTCCTCTTAACTTGGTCTTTTGAAATACCTGCACTCTCGAACAACTCGCATAATTCATGTTTAAAGAGTAAATGATCACTAGGATGAACAGTCCCATCTCCAAAATAGCAATTGTTCATAGCAAGTTCAACAATTTTCATAAGTATCTTGAAAGGAATACTTTCAGTAGGTGGGTTTAAAATATCACAAGCATCATTAGAGTTATCGCATATCGGAGATAAAGTATTATCAGAGCAAATTTTCTCCCCTAAAGATGGGAAGCTAAAAAGATCATAAAAACTAGCTTCCCCAAGCTTAGACTTCTCCATAGCATTAGCAGTAATTACGCTCATACTAATAACATTGCTACTAGCATGCAAATAAGGTTCCATATGTTTTTAAATTTTCGCATCACACAATTCATGTCTTAACTCAGGAAATAGATTAAAAAGCTCAGTGTTGTTTTCCATTATGCCTAACTAGTGAAAAATAAAAATAAGAAACAAAAAGATGCAATTGCAGGATCTAAAGGAAATAGCTTCGAGCACTCACACACCGGCAACAGTGCTAGGAAATAGCTTAGTAGTCGGAGGATGTGAATACCTTTTACCTTACCTCCCCGGCAACAGCGCCAGAAAATAGCTTGATGTATACGCACGCTTCTATTCTTGTAGATAGTGTTGGGCCTCCAAGAGCAGAGGTTTGTAGAACAGTAGCAAGTTTCCCTTAAGTGAATCACCCAAGGTTTATCGAACTCAGGGATGTAGAGGTCAAAGATATCCCTCTCAAGCAACCCTGCAATTACGATACAAGAAGTCTCTTGTGTCCCCAACACACCTAATACACTTGTCAGATGTATAGGTGCACTAGTTCAGCGAAAAGATAGTAAGATGCAAGTGATATGGATGAATATGAGTGGTAATAACAATCTGAAATAAATATGGCAGCAAGTAAACATGCAGTAGAACAAGAAATAAACGGTGATTCGATATTTGGAAACAAGGCCTAGGGATCATACTTTCACTAGTGGACACTCTCAACAATGATCACATAAATAAATAACTTCTCTTCACTTGTGCTATTTTCTCACACTCTCTTGTTGGATAACAAACACCATTCATTGTGTAGGGCTACAAAAGCACACCTCTAGCCGGAGTAAACAAGCTCCACAACATCCGGAGTTCATATTAAAGTAACCTCTAGAGTGCATAATAGACCGTTGCAATTTAGACCGAGTACTAACATAGCATACACACTCGTCAACAATAGCTATGAAAGGGGAAATAGATCGCATCAATACTATCATAGTAATAGTTAACTTCATAATCTACAAGAGATTACAATCATAACCTACGCCAAGTACTACATGATGCACACACTCGTCAACATTACATCATGGAGGAGGAATAGACTACTTTAATAACATCACTAGAGTAGCACATAGATTAATAGTGATACAAAGCTCATGATCACATAAAGATCACACCATGGGAGAGAGAGATGAACCACATAGCTACCGGTAGAGCCCTCAGCCTCGGGGGAGAACTACTCCCTCCTCATCATGGGAGACAACAACGACGATGAAGATGGCAGTGGTGTCGATGGAGATGACTCCGGGGGCAATTCCCCGTCCCAGCGGCGTGCCGGAACAGAGACTTCTGTCCCCCGAAACTAGGTTTCGCGATGGCGGCGGCGCCCCTGGAGTCTTTCTGGAATATGATTGATTGATTTCGGGTTTTCGCGTCGCGAGGGATTATATAGGCGAAAGGGCAGCGTCGGTGGAGTCCCGAGGGGCCCACACCATAGGGTGGGGTGGCCCCCCTCCTGGCCGCGTCGGCTGATGGGGAGGAGGCCCTGGGCCTCCTCTGGCCTGGCCCTTCTGGCTCCGTGAGTCTTCCGGCGAAATAGAATTTCTGTGATTTTTCTGGATTTTTCCGAGCACTTTGGTTTTTGGGCCTTTTCTGCAATAAACATACATAATAAACAGAAACTGGCACTGTGACATCTTGTTAATAGGTTAGTCCAATAAATGCCTTAATATGATATAAAGTGCATATAAAACATGTAGCAATTGGTATAATATAAGCATGGAACATCAAAAATTATAGATACGTTGGAGACGTATCAGATGGCCATCACGGCCACAGATTTGGCACGTCACATCGACCCATGGCGTGGTACGGCGGCGACCTCGGCCACGGCCACGGCCTCCTCCTTGCACACGACCACCACCACGGCCAGTCTGCGACGAACGGTCGTCAGAGTAGTTGTTGTAGGCACGCCGGTCATCCCGACGCTCAGAGCGGCGATCACCGCGGTCACCGCGGTCACCGCGATCACCATGGGTGCGGTTGTTGGACTGTTGCCCGTACTGGCACTGCTGGCGAGAGGCAAGGTTGGCGCTGGTCTCAAAGGTCACCTCGGACGGACCAGCAAGCATAGCCTGGCGCTCATCATACGCTTGGAGCTGGGCATATAGGTTTGCAAGAGAGATCGGTGTCGTGACGACACCGAAAGCAGCAACCAGCGAATTGTAGCTTTGTTCGAGGTCGACGAGGATGAAGGACACATGCTCATGTGTGGGCACCGGACAGCCTGCAGAGGCAAGCTCATCGACGATAACCTGCATCTTGGTGAGGAACGTCGCAGTAGAATCATTATTTTTCTTTGTATTCGCTAGGGCAATCCGCAGATTCGTGATCTTGGACTCGCTTTGAGAGGCGAACATCTCCTCGATGGTCTGCCAGACTCCGGCGGCGTGCTCGATCCTCTGAACATGCGGTAGGACTTCAGAGGAGAGGGATTGGAGGAGGTACCCGAGGACGATCTGATCACGAGCGATCTAGTCGTCATAGGCCGGGTTGGGTGTTGTTTCCGCCGATTTGTTGGCGGCTTTGTCAGCTGGTTTGATCTCCAGGACTTCTGGCAGCTCGGCATCGGTTCCGGTGAGCAGACCGACGAGGCGAGCGCCACGGATCGGCGGGAGTACTTGTGCACGCCATCCTGGGTAGTTGTTGCGGGTGAGCTTGTCGGAGGGTGGAGCGCCCAGATGATATTGCGGAAGAGCAGAGGGGGACGCCATGGCAACGGTGAAGTAGCGGGCGACGGGGACAGATCGATCACGTCTTCCGATCGGCGATCAGTGGAGGCGGCGAAGAAGCCGGCCGGATACCATATAAAAGTAGAGAACATGTAGATTGCAACGGGTCTACTCGGTTGATTATCCGAGCCCCTCATATATGGTATATATAGAAGGTTACATGAGGAGTTTGTATCAACTACTACATAGCATATAAACCGAATCTATCTCTATCTCTAATACATCCCACGCGGGAAAGTTGCCGCGTGCACTGCCACGCGCGCTATAAACGCGACACGCGTGAACGCGCCAACCGTCTGAATCTTCCGCGTGTCACTCCGCCTCGCTCTCTCTCCCCTACTGCTCTGTCTCCGCGCCGACGTTCCGCCTCCGTCTCCGGCACCATGCCTCCGCGCCGCTGCGCCGCCGCTCCGCCTCCGGCTACTTCGGCGTTCGGGCGCGGCCAAGCGGCCGTTTTGACGCGGAGATCCGCTCCGGCGACGAGCGGATCCGCCTCGGGACATTCGAGCACGAGGCGGCGCAGGCGTACGACGCCGTCGCTGGCGCCTCGGCCGCTCCCGCCGGACGATGAACTTCCACGACGTTTGGACGGGGGAGCAGGCGGAGGCGCTCGCGCCGCCATCGCCGGCCATCACGCGCGAGCAGCAGCGCTGCCGACGGGAGCTCGAGCAGCGGCTTCTCATCGCCGAGCGCGACGAACGCCTCCGCCTCGAGTGGGCACGACAATTTCCCGAAGACGTCGCGGCGATGGAGGCGTTTTACAATCGGAAGGAGGAGGAGAAGGCAGCGGCGGCGGCGGCGAAGAAGGCGAGCCGCGAGAAGCGACGGGCGGAGTCCGCGGCGAGGAAGTTGGCGAGGGCCGAGAAGGCGGCGAGGAAGGAGGAGGAGAGGAAAAACGGCGCCGGGCCGTCCACCATCGTTCTCTCCTCCTCCTCCTTCGAGTGGACTTCGACGCCGGTGTTCGAGACGACTCCGAGCTGCCACTCGTCCGACTTCACGTGGGATTCGGAGTAGGATAGACTAGTTTCAAATAAAATGTATTTCGTATCGTCAAACTTTTAATATATTTCGTACTTTTAAATAAATTTTGTGTTTTATTTGAATTGTTTGAATTATTTTGAATTGAGAACGGTCGCAGTAGCCGTTCGCGCCGCGCCGCGCGCTGCAAATGGCGCGCCCGACGGAGGAGCACTTTTCCCGTCCGAGAACGCGCGGTAAAATGCCGCTTCCGGCGGGGCACTTTTCACCATTGCATGCGCTATGTGTTTACAGCCCGCTGAAACCGGCCTCGTATAGCACGCCGATTTTTCCAGCACCTGTTGGAAATGCTCTAAGGCAATTCCGTAAACATTACTCCGTAGGTGTAGCATTTCTCAAAAAAAATGCGATGA
>NC_061511.1:62823449-62879995 GCF_022539505.1 Lolium rigidum
GAAAGCTCGCATTGGATTTCTCGCTTTTGATTATTCTCAACTTAGACATCCATACCGGGACAACATAGACAACGAGATAATGGACTCCTCTTTTAATGCTTTAAGCATTCAACAACAATTAATTCTTTTCTCATTAGAGATTTGAGGATGTTTGTCCAAAACTGAAACTTCCACCATGGAACATGGCTTCGGTTAGCGGCCCAATGTTCTTCTCTCACAATATGCATGCTCAAACCATTCAACTCGAGTAGATCGCCCTTACTTCGGACAAGACGAACATGCATAGCAACTCACATGAAATTCAACAATGAGTTGATGGCGTTCCCCAGTAAACATGGTTATCGCACAACAAGCAACTTAATAAGAGATAAAGTGCATAATTACATATTCAATACCACAATAGTTTTTAAGCTATTTGTCCCATGAGCTATATATTGCATAGGTGAATGATGGAATTTTAAAGGTAGCACTCAAGCAATTTACTTTGGAATGGCTGGAAAAATACCATGTAGTAGGTAGGTATGGTGGACACAAATGGCATAGTGGTTGGCTCAAGTATTTTGGATGCATGAGAAGTATTCCCTCTCGATACAAGGTTTAGGCTAGCAAGGCTTATTTGAAACAAACACAAGGATGAACCGGTGCAGCAAAACTCACATAAAAGACATATTGAAAACATTATAAGACTCCACACCATCTTCCTTGTTGTTCAAACTCAATACTAGAAATTATCTAGACCTTAGAGAAACCAAATATGCAAACCAAATTTTAGCATGCTCTATGTATTTCTTCATTAATGGGTGCAAAGCATATGATGCAAGAGCTTAATCATGAGCACAACAATTGCCAAGTATCACATTACCCAAAACATTTATAGCAATTACTACATGTATCATTTTCCAATTCCAACCATATAACAATTTAACGAAGGAGAAACTTCGCCATGAATACTATGAGTAGAAACCAAGGACATACTTGTCCATATGCTACAGCGGAGCGTGTCTCTCTCCCATAAAGTGAATGCTAGGATCCATTTTATTCAAACAAAACAAAAACAAAAACAAACCGACGCTCCAAGAAAAAGCACATAAGATGTGATGGAATAAAAATATAGTTTCGGGGGAGGAACCCGATAATGTTGTCGATGAAGAAGGGGATGCCTTGGGCATCCCCAAGCTTAGACGCTTGAGTCTTCTTGATATATGCAGGGGTGAACCACCGGGTGCATCCCCAAGCTTAGAGCTTTCACTCTCCTTGATCATGTTGCATCATACTCCTCTCTTGATCCTTGAAAACTTCCTCCACACCAAACTCGAAACAACTCATTAGAGGGTTAGTGCACAATATAAATTGACATATTCAGAGGTGACACAATCATTCTTAACACTTCTGGACATTGCATAATGCTACTGGACATTAATGGATCAAAGAAATTCATCCAACATAGCGAAAGAGGCAATGCGAAATAAAAGGCAGAATCTATCAAAACAGAACAGTTCGTATTGACGAATTTTAAAATGGCACCAGACTTGCTCAAATGAAAATGCTCAAATTGAATGAAAGTTGCATACATATCTGAGGATCATGCACGTAAATTGGCTTAATTTTCTGAGTTACCTACAGGGAGGTGGACCCAGATTCGTGACAGCAAAGAAATCTGGAACTGTGCAGTAATCCAAATCTAGTACTTACTTTTCTATCAACGGCTTAACTTGGCACAACAAAACACAAAACTAAGATAAGGAGAGGTTGCTACAGTAGTAAACAACTTCCAAGACACAAAATAAAAACAAAGTACTGTAGTAAAATAACACATGGGTTATCTCCCAAGAAGTTCTTTCTTTATAGCCATTAAGATGGGCTCAGCAGTTTTGATGATGCACTCGCAAGAAATAGTATTCGAAGCAAAAGAGAGCATCCAGAGGCAAATTCAAAACACATTTAAGTCTAACATGCTTCCTATGCATAGGAATCTTGTAAATAAACAAGTTCATGAAGAGCAAAGTAACAAGCATAGGAAGATAAAACAAGTATAGCTTCAAAAATTTCAGCACATAGAGAGGTGTTTTAGTAACATGAAAATTTCTACAACCATATTTTCCTCTCTCATAATAACTTTCAGTAGCATCATGAGAAAACTCAACAATATAACCATCACATAAAGCATTCTTATCATGAGTCTCATGCATAAAATTATTACTCTCCACATAAGCATAATCAATTTTATTAGTAATAGTGGGAGCAAATTCAACAAAGTGGCTATCATCATATATAGGAGGCATATTGTAATCATAAAAGAAAATTTTCTCCTCAATGCTTGGGGGACTAAAAAGATCATGCTCATCAGAGCCAGCTTCCCCAAGCTTAGAATTTTCCATAGCATTAGCAACAATGGTGTTCAAAGCATCCATAGTAATAACATTCCCATTAGCATGCATATAAAGTTCCATGGGTTTTTTAATTCTCTCTTCAAACACATCATGTCCTAATTCAAGATAAAGTTCATAAAGATCTCTCATATTTTTGTTGTTTTCCATTATGCTTAACTAGTGAAATAAAAACATGCATGATATTAAGTAAAGTAAAACAAGTAACTAATTTTTTTGTGTTTTTGATATAGCAAACAAGATAGCAAATAAAGTAAAACTAGCAACTAATTTTTTTTGTATTTTGATTTAGTGCAGCAAACAAAGTAGTAAATAAAACTAAGCAAGACAAAAACAAAGTAAAGAGATTGAGAAGTGGAGACTCCCCTTGCAGCGTGTCTTGATCTCCCGGCAACGGCGCCGGAAAAAGAGCTTGATGGCGTGTATTTCACACGTTCGTTGGGCAACCCCAAGAGGAAGGTATGATGCGCACAGCAGCAAGTTTTCCCTCAGAAAGAAACCAAGGTTTATCGAACCAGGAGGAGCCAAGAAGCACGTTGAAGGTTGATGGCGGCGAGATGTAGTGCGGCGCAACACCGGGGATTCCGGCGCCAACGTGGAACCTGCACAACACAACCAAAGTACTTTGCCCCAACGAAACGGTGAGGTTGTCAATCTCACCGGCTTGCTGTAACAAAGAGTTAACCGTATTGTGTGGAAGATGATTGTTTGCAGAAAACAGTAGAACAAGTATTGCGAGTAGATTGTATTTCAAGAAAGAGAATTGGACCGGGGTCCACGAGTTCACTAGAGGTGTCTCTCCCATAAGACGAACGAGCATGTTGGGTGAACAAATTACGAGTTGGGCAATTGACAAATAAAGAGAGCATGACAATGCACATACATATCATGATGAGTATAGTGAGATTTAATTGGGCATTACGACAAAGTACATAGACCGCCATCCAACCGCATCTATGCCTAAAAAGTCCACCTTCGAGGTTATCATCCGAACCCCTTCCAGTATTAAGTTGCAAAGCAACGGACAATTGCATTAAGTATGGTGCGTAATGTAATCAACAACTACATCCTTAGACATAGCATCAATGTTTTATCCCTAGTGGCAACGAGCACAACACAACCTTAGAACTTTCATCACTTGTCCCGGTGTCAATGCGAGGCATGAACCCACTATCGAGCATAAGTACTCCCTCTTGGAGTTACAAGCATCTACTTGGCCGGAGCATCTACTAGTAACGGAGAGCATGCAAGATCATAAACAACACATAAGCATAACTTTGATAATCAACATAACAAGTATTCTCTATTCATCGGATCCCAACAAACGCAACATATAGAATTACGGATAGATGATCTTGATCATGTTAGGCAGCTCACAAGATCCGACAATGATAGCACAATGGGGAGAAGACAACCATCTAGCTACTGCTATGGACCCATAGTCCGGGGGTAGACTACTCACACATCACACCGGAGGCGACCATGGCGGCGTAGAGTCCTCCGGGAGATGATTCCCCTCTCCGGCGGGGTGCCGGAGGCGATCTCCTGGATCCCCCGAGATGGGATCGGCGGCGGCGGCGTCTGCGGAAGGTTTTCCGTATCGTGGTTCTCGGTACCGGGGTTTTCGTCACGGAGGCTATTTGTAGGCGGAAGGGCGAGTCGGGGGCCGGACGAGGGGGCCACACCATAGGGCGGCGCGGGCCCCCCGGGCCACGCCGCCACGTGGTGTCGCCACCTCGTGGCCCCACTTCGTGTGTTCTTCGGTCTTCCGGAAGCTCCGTGGAAAAATAGGCCCCCGGGCTTTGATTTCGTCCAATTCCGAGAATATTTCCTTACTAGGATTTCGAAACCAAAAACAGCGAGAACAAAGAATCGGCACTTCGGCATCTTGTTAATAGGTTAGTTCCAGAAAATGCATGAATATGACATAAAGTGTGCATAAAACATGTAGATAACATCAATAATGTGGCATGGAACATAAGAAATTATCGATACGTCGGAGACGTATCAGCGGTCGTAGCTACATTACTTACCAGTGCGTTTCCGTCGAAATCAACGGTCTCGCAGATGAAGATGTGGAACCCGCCCGGTTCCGGCCTCCAGACGCCGCAGGCCCCACGGTGGGCGCCAACTGTCGTTGCCTAATCGACGGTACCTCGGAGGAGGGATCCTCACGAGGGGGAGAAGAAGGGGCCATGGGGCGGAGTGCACACGGGACGGTGGTACGCGATTTACCCAGCTTCGGAACACCTGCACGATGACAGGGCCTACTGCTGCTTGTCTGGAATTATCTGGGCGCTTTCGCGTTGTTACAATGAGTTGAGCTTCTGCCTCTAGGGCTCCCGGGATCCGGCTTATATAGGCGCACGGATCTAGGGTTTACATGGAGAGTCCTAGCCGGATTACAGGTTGCCTAACTAGGTACAATGTCTTGCTGTGTACGTCAAGGATCCGCCTTCCATCTACGTCGTACTGGATCCGGGTTCCTTATGGGCCTTCACGGATCTGACTCCTGGCATAGACCTCTTCGGATCCGGGTACCTCTGTAGGTCGGTTCGGATCCGAGTACCTCTGTAAGGCGGTTCGGATCCGGCTACCTTCCTAGGGCGGTTAGGATCCGGCTACCTTCGTAGGGCGGTTCGGATCCGGCTACTTGTTCCTGGGTTGGACATCTTCCATCTCGATCAACAACAACTGGGCTGCCCGGTGGGCCACTATCACCACCATCTGTGAGCCACCCGGGTTTGCCGGAATCGGACCATGTCGATGGTATGCCTATGAAGTATATCCACAACAGGGTGGGTTTGCAGGGTCGCGGAGAAGGCAGTGATTGGCTTGGATCTTATACTGGGCCTCACACCAAAGGAAGTGTGGACGAGGACATACTCTCGGCCGGCAACAAGGTTAAGATCTCTTGTGGGGTAAAGTAACGCACCTCTGCAGAGGATACTGAATTGTGACTGTCACTCCCTGTTCCGGGAAGGGAACTGCGAACGCGGCAGGAAAGGAACTCCACGAAGTTCTGTTCAACCTGTGAAGACTGACGGGCATAGTTTTCGAATAAAATAAACCTTTTGAAGAAATGTTTATGAAAACTTGCATTGGCCTATGACTTTCTCGGTCTATGGCTGTAGCTAGTGCATGATACACATATTTCCTAATATGAACTTGCTGAGTACGCTCGTACTCATTCTATCCCATTTGAACCCCCTTCTTAGATCAAAGCACCGAAGGAGAAACTACCGTGGAACTCGAAGACAAAGGCGTCAACTACAACAAGACGAAGAATCCAATCAAAGAAGTCAATGGAGTCAACTTCTGCATCAGCTATAATGAAAACCTAGACTAGTAATAGAAGGGAACCTTTCCCTAATCCTAGCACCTAAGTAGCTAGAATTCTATAGCAAGCCAAGTAGCTCTTAAACTTGAGTTAGTAATAAGATAGACTACGAGTCGTTCTTCTGAAGCTTTATTTGAAGTTTTACCTCACTGTAAAGTAGGAGGCTGTGTCGATCTTATGTAAACAGTTCGTGTGTACTTCTATAGACATACCTTGGACTCGCATATGTTTCTGTTGTACCACTCTGAGAGATGTAATATGAGTGGAACGGTGTTTCACTTGTGTTATGTCAACGACTTGTGTACTACACCATGCAGTGGTACGCTGGGTCATCACAATAAGAATGTTTTATGTGATAGTTATATTGTTGAGTTTATTCATGTTGCTACTGAAAGTTATTATGTGAGAGGAAAATATGGTTGTAAAAATTTTCATGGTACTAAAACACCTCTCTACATGCTGAAAAGTTTGAAGTTGCACTTGTTTTGCTTTCCTATGCTTGTTACTATGTGCCTCTTTGATTTATTTTCTTACAAGATTCCTATGCTTAGGAAGTGAGTTAGACTTAAATTTGTTTTATATTTGCTTCTTGATGCTCTCCTTTGCTTCAATTCATATTTCTTATGTGAGCATCTTCTCAAATTACTGAGCCTAGCTGAAAGGCGTTAAAGAAAAGCGCTTATGGGAGACAACCCATGTTTTATTTACAATAATTTTTCTTTTTATTGAGTCTTGGAAGTTATTACTACTGTAATGACCTTTACTTATCATTTTTATTTTGTTTTTTTGTGCCAATAACAGCCTGTAATAGGAAAAAAGTAATGTTTGGAGAAGTTGCTATCTTGAAAACAGATTCTGTGCTGTTACCATAAAAATTCGTGAAAATAGCCAGAGCGTAATTTTGAGCTGTAATTTTTTATGCATATGCCCCAGGTTATTATCTGACTTTCGTTAGTTGAGCACTTTTCGAAATAAACAACAGAGTTAAATTTCGATCTTTACCTGATGTTCTGTTTTGACATATTTCTGCACTATTTGCATTCGCCTCTTGAATCACTTTCTTTTTGAGTTCTTTTGATCAGAGAACTATTTGAAAGGTTGCTACAGTAGATTATGCTTTAATAGATGTTTGATATATGTTAGTAATGAACATAAGTGGATTTGTTTATTTTGATTGTACTAATGTTGCTAATAAAGAATTGTGAGAAATTTTTCTATGAATGAAATTTTCAAGTGTAGGGAGAGAAGAATGATGTGATGAGATGGAGAATGGACAAAATCTCAAGCTTGGGGATGCCCCTACACCCCAATACATGTTCAAGAGGTACAAGCGTCAAATCTTGGGGATGCCCAAGGCATCCCCTCTTCATCAACAAATCAACATGTCATCTCTCTATACGCTATATTTTTATTGCTTCATACGCTATGTGTTTGATAAGGGGTTGTCCGATCTTCTCAGTAAGCTACGGTGGATGTGATGAATACGCGATGAACACAGCGGAGATAACACGATGATGAAGTGGATGATAACTTGTATGACGCAACGAGTCTCTCGATTGGTCCATGTCGCCAATGCAACAACTCTCAACCCTGCAAGATATTCGCAACTCCACACACTTTGCGCACGTAGCCACTGACCACGAAGCGGTAAGTTGCAACCGTCTAACTCCCAATGGAACAGCAGATCACACAAGACTTTCAGTGGCAAAACACCAGATCGATGCGGATTGGTGTAGAGATTCAATAGAGTTGCAAAGCAATCAACTATGAACTAGGGTTTATCTTAAACGGGGTCTAAACCTAATTTGGGGGCGTCCTGGGCACTTATATAGGGGTCCAGGACGACCAGAAGTCGAGAAAATACATTAAAAACCGACTCAGATCGGGATCTGGTCGAGACCGACTCGGACACGGCCGACCTAGGGGCCGGTCGACCAGGCCAGGGACCGGCCGATACGGTTTGGATCGGGCTTGGGGCCGGGCTGGGACTGGGCCACCGGGATGTCTACTTCCCCCTCCTTTTCCTGTAGACAGTGTTGGGCCTCCAAGAGCAGAGGTTTGTAGAACAGCAGCAAGTTTTCCCTTAAGTGGATCACCCAAGGTTTATCGAACTCAGGGAGGAAGAGGTCAAAGATATCCCTCTCATGCAACCCCGCAACCACAAAACAAGAAGTCTCTTGTGTCCCCAACACACCCAATAGGTGCACTAGTTCGGCGAAGAGATAGTGAAATACGAGTGGTATGAATAAGTATGAGCAGGTAGCAACGGTACCGGAAAATAGCTTGCTGGCGTGTAGTTGATGGTGGTAGTATTGCAGCAGTAGTAACACGGTGAAACAAGTAAACAAGCGATGAGTAACGCGACAGTATTTAGGAACAAGGCCTAGGGATTAGACTTTCACTAGTGGACACTCTCAACATTGATCACATAACAGAATAGATAAATGCATACTCTACACTCTTGTTGGATGATGAACACATTGCGTAGGATTACACGAACCCTCAATGCCGGAGTTAACAAGCTCCACAATTCAATGTTCATATTTAAGTAACCTTAGAGTGTAAGATAGATCAATTCGACTAAACCAAGTACTAACATAGCATGCACACTTGTCACCTTCATGCATATGTAGGAGGAATAGATCACATCAATACTATCATAGCAATAGTTAACTTCGCAATCTACAAGAGATCATGATCATAGCATAAACCAAGTACTAACACGGATGCACACACTCGTCACCATTACACCGTGTAGGAGGAATAAAACTACTTTAATAACATTGCTAGAGTAGCACATAGATAAATTGTGATACAAATACATTGCAATCATAAAGAGATATAAATAAGCACTTCACTATGCCATTCATCGGTGAATAAGTATTCTCGTGAAATATAGCCTAAGAGACCCACACGGTGCACACACCTGTCACCTTTACACACGTGGGACAAGGAGTCTCCGGAGATCACATAAGTAAAATTCACTTGACTAGCATAACGACATCTAGATTACAAGCATCATCATATGAATCTCAATCATGTAAGGCAGCTCATGAGATTATTGTATTGAAGCACATAGGAGAGAGATGAACCACATAGCTACCGGTACAGCCCCGAGCCTCGATGGAGAACTACTCCCTCCTCATGGGAGCAGCAGCGGTGATGAAGATGGCGGTGGAGATGGCAGCGGTGTCGATGGAGAAGCCTTCCGGGGGCACTTCCCCGTTCCGGCAGCGTGCCGGAACAGAGACTCCTGTCCCCAGATCTTGGCGTCGCGGTGGCGGCGGCTCTGGAAGGTTTCTGTGGGTTTCGTCGAACGTATCAGGGTTTTCGCGACGGAGGCTTTAAATAGGCGAAGAGGCGGCACCAGAGGGTCGAAGGGGTGCCCACACCATAGGGTGGCGCGGGCCCCCCTGGCCGCGCCGGCCTAGGGTTTGGTGGGCCCGTGCCCCCTCCCCGGTGGCTCTCGGGTGTTCTGGATGCTTCCGGGCAAAATAGGAACCCGGGCGTTGATTTCGTCCAATTCCGAGAATATTTCGTTACTAGGATTTCGAAACCAAAAACAGCGAGAAAACGAGAACCGGCACTTCGGCATCTTGTTAATAGGTTAGTTCCGGAAAATGCACGAATATGACATAAAGTGTGCATAAAACATGTAGATAACATCAATAATGTGGCATGGAACACAAGAAATTATCGATACGTCGGAGACGTATCAGCATCCCCAAGCTTAGTTCTCGCTCGTCCCGAGCAGGTAAAACGATAACACAGATAATTTCTGGAGTGACATGCCATCATAACCTTGATCATACTATTTGTAAAGCATATGTAATAAATGCAGCGATCAAAACAATGGTAATGACATGAGTAAACAAGTGAATCATAAAGCAAAGACTTTTCATGAATAGCACTTCAAGACAAGCATCAATAAGTCTTGTATAAGAGTTAACTCATAAAGCTATAAATCAAAGTAAAGGTATTGAAGCAACACAAAGGAAGATTAAGTTTCAGCGGTTGCTTTCAACTTATAACATGTATATCTCATGGATAATCGTCAACATAGAGTAATATAATAAGTGCAATATGCAAATATGTAGGAATCAATGCATAGTTCACACAAGTGTTTGCTTCTTGAGGTGGAGAGAAATAGGTGAACTGACTCAACAATAAAAGTAAAAGAATGGTCCTCCATAGAGGAAAAGCATCGATTGCTATATTTGTGCTAGAGCTTTGGTTTTGAAAACAAGAAACAATTTTGTCAATGGTAGTAATAAAGCATATGTATCATGTAAATTATATCTTACAAGTTGCAAGCCTCATGCATAGTATACTAATAGTGCCCGCACCTTGTCCTAATTAGCTTGGACTACCGGATCATCGCAATGCACATGTTTTAACCAAGTGTCACAAAGGGGTACCTCTATGCCGCCTTGTACAAAGGTCTAAGGAGAAAGCTCGCATTGGATTTCTCGCTATTGATTATTCTCAACTTAGACATCCATACCGGGACAACATAGACAACGAGATAATGGACTCCTCTTTTATGCATAAGCATGTAACAACAATTAATAATTTTCTCATATGAGATTGAGGATATATGTCCAAAACTGAAACTTCCACCATGGATCATGGCTTTAGTTAGCGGCCCAATGTTCTTCTCTAACAATATGCATGCTTAACCATAAGGTGGTAGATCTCTCTTACTTCGAGACAAGACGAACATGCATAGCAACTCACATGAAATTCAACAAAGAGTAGTTGATGGCGTCCCCGAGTGAACATGGTTATCGCACAACAAGCAACTTAATAAGAGATAAAGTGCATAAGTACATATTCAATACCACAATAGTTTTTAAGCTATTTGTCCCATGAGCTATATATTGTAAAGGTGAAGAGTGGAAATTTAAAGGTAGCACTCAAGCAATTTACTTTGGAATGGCTGAGAAATACCATGTAGTAGGTAGGGTATGGTGGACACAAATGGCATAGTGGTTGGCTCAAGTATTTTGGATGCATGAGAGGTATTCCCTCTCGATACAAGGTTTAGGCTAGCAAGGCTATTTGAAACAAACACAAGGCTGAAGAGGTGCAGCAAAACTCACATAAAAGACATATTGAAAACATTATAAGACTCTACACCGTCTTCCTTGTTGTTCAAACTCAATACTAGAAATTATCTAGACCTTAGAGAGACCAAATATGCAAACCAAATTTTAGCATGCTCTATGTATTTCTTCATTAATAGGTGCAAAGCATATGATGCAAGAGCTTAAACATGAGCACAACAATTGCCAAGTATCACATTACCCAAGACATTTATAGCAATTACTACATGTATCATTTTCCAATTCCAACCATATAACAATTTAATGAAGAAGAAACTTCGCTATGAATATTAAAAGCTAAGAACACATGTGTTCATATGCAACAGCGGAGCGTGTCTCTCTCCCACACAAGCATGATGTAATCCAATTTATTCAAACACAAACAAAAATAAGAAACATACAGACGCTCCAAGCAAAGCACATAAGATGTGACCGAATAAAAATATAGTTTCAAGAGAAGGAACCTGATAATTTGTCGATGAAGAAGGGGATGCCTTGGGCATCCCCAAGCTTAGATGCTTGAGTCTTCTTGAAATATGCAGGGGTGAACCACCGGAGCATCCCCAAGCTTAGAGCTTTCACTCTTCTTGATCATAGTATATCATCCTCCTCTCTTGACCCTTGAAAACTTCCTTCACACCAAACTTATCATAAACTTCATTAGAGGGGTTAGTACATAATCAAAAACTCACATGTTCAGAGGTGACACAATCATTCTTAACACTTCTGGACATTGCTCAAAGCTACTGGAAGGTAATGGAACAAAGAAATCCACCCAACACAGCGAAAGAAGCAATGCGAAATAAAAGGCAGAATCTGTCAAAACAGAACAGTCCGTAAAGACGAATTTTTAATAAATACTTCCGTTGCTCAGATCAGAAAACTCAAAACTAATGAAAGTTGCGTACATATCTGAGGAACACGCACGTAAATTGGCATATTTTTCTGATTTTTCTACAGAGAAAACAGCCCAGATTCGTGACAGATAGAAATCTGTTTCTGCGCAGAAATCCAAATCTAGTACCAACCTTCGATTAGAGGCTTCACTTGGCACAACAAAACACAAAACTAAGATAAGGAGAGGTTGCTACAGTAGTAAACAACTTCCAAGACACAAATATAAAACAAAGTACTGTAGCAAAATAACACATGGGTTATCTCCCAAGAAGTTCTTTCTTTATAGCCATTAAGATGGGCTCAGGCAGCTTTAATGATGCACTCGCAAGAAATAGTATTTGAAGCAAAAGAGAGCATCAAGAGGCAAGTATGAAACAAATTTAAGCCTAACATGCTTCCTATGCAGAGGAATCTTGTACACAAATGAACTCATGAAGAACAAAGTGACAAGCATAAGAGGATAAAACACGAGTAACTTCAAGATTCTCAACATAAAGAGGGGAAACTTAATATTATTAAGATGCATATAACCATATTTCCCTCTCTCATAATAACTTTCAGTAGCATCATTGATGAAATCCACAATATACTCATCACTTAAAACATTCTTATCATGGTCCATATGCATAGGAGTATCATTAATTTTGGCATAAGAAGAGTTATTCTCATTAATAGTAATTGGAGTAAGATTATTATCAAGAATTTGAACATGGTAAACAAGTTGCATATTAAGGGAATTGTTTTTGGTAATCCAATCATGACTATGACAAGTTTCATAAGGATAGTTAGAACCTATATCATAGCATTCTTTATAATAATCATCAAAGATCGGAGGCACAGTGTCATCATAAGAAATAGAATAGTTATCTTTCACAGTCGGTTTATCTATGACCATACCATCGTTGTTATTAGAAGGAGATGTATCAAACACATAATGATCAGTAGCAAAAGGATTTTCAAACACCTCTTCCCCAAGCTTAGAGCTTTCTATATCATTATGGGAGGAAGCATGGATAGCACTGACACTATGGCAATTATTATCATCATCATTTTCAGAATTAGTTTCCCAGAGATTTGCAATATCAAAAGTAGTGTGCTCATTCAAATCATGATTGCTAATGTATGTAGAGGGCATAGGAAGATCATCGTATTCAGATTCATTATCACAATAATCATTAGGAGCAACATACTTATGGTTACCTAGCGTTATCTCATTCACGCGGGGATACGCCGTTACCTCTTTCTTTTTATTCTCCTTCTTCTTCTTCTTCGTTCCCTTCTTCTTCTTCTTCTTCTTCTCTTCCTTCTCCTCGTTCCCTTCTTTAGGAGGAAGAGGCTTGAAGGGTAGCTTGTCCGCATAACCTGATTTACTTTCGAAACAATAGAAGAAACTTGGGAGGATCCCTCCTTTTCATTAATTAGTTGAAAACACACAGCGGTCCTATCATATTTTGGCAAGGTGTCATCTTCTAAAATATTTTGTATGTAAGTATTTGTATGGCTATTATCAATGCAATAAGAAAAACACCCATGTAGGACATCATCAATATCAAGATCACTCATATGTAACAAAGAGATTTTTCTCGACAGTTCTTCACACCCCAAAAATAAAGTAAGTTCATCATGCTGATTAGGAGTAATTTCACCATCACAATACAAATTTGCAGCACTCATTGGGTTCAAATTATCATTGGAGGAGCATTGAAAATTAAAATGACCCACTTCATGGCAAACTTCACAAATAAAAGGATAGAGGGCACAAACTTTTTTACCAAGATCATCTAGAGCCCTAAGCCACTTTCTAGTTTTTTCAGTAGTATGATGGATACAATATTCATCTTTGACTTGATTAATTCCACAAGGTCTATGCATTCCACAAAAATTAACATGCTTATAGGAAATAGCATTCTTAGGAGTTTGAGCATGCTTATTGCAATAATTAACAACAATTTCATTCTTCATGCAAGCCTCTTTAAAAGGTTCATGATACTTATCAAAATTCTTTTTAGGCAATTCAAAATGAGAAGCAAAGGCTTTATAAAGATTTACAACAACTTGAGAGTCAAGACCATAAGTAGCACTCATATTTCGAAATTTATCGGTATCCATAAAAGCTTCAATGCATTCATAATCATAATTTATACCTGACTCTTTACCTTCATTGTTCTCCCATCCTTCAGCGTTCTCCTTAATCCGATCAAGAAGATCCCACCTAGCTTCAACCTCCTTGCTTGTGAAAGATCCCTCCGAACACGCGTCCGGATAGTCCTTGTGTTGTCCCGAAAGCCTCGCATAAAAATTGTTAACAATAACATTACGGGGGAGCTCATGAATGGGACATTTGAGCATTAGTGACTTCGAGTCTCCCCCACGCTTGAGAAATACTCTCTCCATCACGAGGATAAAAGTTATAAATATAATTCCTATCAATATGCACTTCATGAGGAGGATAAAATTTAGAATAAAAGAGAGATGCAATTTCCTCCCAACCAAGAAAATGTCTATTCTCCAACAATTTATACCAATGCGCCGCTTTACCAGACAGATGAAACAGAGAATAGCTTCTTCCTCACTTCATCCATAGAGATACCTGCACACTTGAATAACCCGCATAATTCGTGCAAAAACAATGAAATGATCTCTAGGATGGACAGGTTCCATCCCCTTTATAGTGGTTGTCCATAACACGTTCAATAATTTTCATAGGTATTTTATACGGAATACTTTCAGCGAGGTGGATTTAAAATATCAGAAGCATCATTAGAGTTATCGCATATGGGAGATAAAGCATTATTAGAGCAAAATATTTCTTCCAAAGCCGAGGAGCAAAAAGATTATTTTTATATAAACTAGCTTCCCCAAGCTTAGACTTTTCCATAGTATTAGCGGTAATTGCATTCATACTAATAACATCGCTACTAGCATGCAAATAAGGTTCCATAGGTTTTTTAATTTTCGCATCAAACAATTCTAAATCAGGAAAAAGATTAAAAAGCTCACCAATTTTTTTGTTGTTTTCCATTATGCCTAACTAGTGTAAACAAGAAACAAAAAGATGCAATTGCAGAATCTAAAGGAAATAGCTTCGAGTACTTACAACGGCGGAAAATAGCTTGGTAGCCGAGGTCCGGAGTGTGAGTACCTTTTACCTTTCCTCCCCGGCAACGGCGCCAGAAAATAGCTTGATGTCTACTTCCCCCCCTTTTCCTGTAGACAGTGTTGGGCCTCCAAGAGCAGAGGTTTGTAGAACAAGCAGCAAGTTTTCCCTTAAGTGGATCACCCAAGGTTTATCGAACTCAGGGAGGAAGAGGTCAAAGATATCCCTCTCATGCAACCCTGCAACCACAAAACAAGAAGTCTCTTGTGTCCCCAACACACCCAATAGGTGCACTAGTTCGGCGAAGAGATAGTGAAATACAGGTGGTATGAATAAGTATGAGCAGTAGCAACGGTACCAGAAAATAGCTTGCTGGCATGTAGTTGATGGTGGTAGTATTGCAGCAGTAGTAACACGGTGAAACGATAAACAAGCGATAGTAACGCATCAGTATTTAGGAACAAGGCCTAGGGATTAGACTTTCACTAGTGGACACTCTCAACATTGACCACATAACAGAATAGATAAATGCATACTCTACACTCTTGTTGGATGATGAACACATTGCGTAGGATTACACGAACCCTCAATGCCGGAGTTAACAAGCTCCACAATTCAATGTTCATATTTAAGTAACCTTAGAGTGTAAGATAGATCAATTCGACTAAACCAAGTACTAACATAGCATGCACACTTGTCACCTTCATGCATATGTAGGAGGAATAGATCACATCAATACTATCATAGCAATAGTTAACTTCGCAATCTACAAGAGATCATGATCATAGCATAAACCAAGTACTAACACGGATGCACACACTCGTCACCATTACACCGTGTAGGAGGAATAAAACTACTTTAATAACATTGCTAGAGTAGCACATAGATAAATTGTGATACAAATACATTGCAATCATAAAGAGATATAAATAAGCACTTCACTATGCCATTCATCAGTGAATAAGTATTCTGTGAAATATAGCCTAAGAGACCCACACGGTGCACACACTCGTCACCTTTACACACGTGGGACAAGGAGTCTCCAGGAGATCACATAAGTAAAATTCACTTGACTAGCATAACGACATCTAGATTACAAGCATCATCATATGAATCTCAATCATGTAAGGCAGCTCATGAGATTATTGTATTGAAGCACATAGGAGAGAGATGAACCACATAGCTACCGGTACGGCCCCGAGCCTCGATGGAGAACTACTCCCTCCTCATGGGAGCAGCAGCGGTGATGAAGATGGCGGTGGAGATGGCAGCGGTGTCGATGGAGAAGCCTTCCGGGGCACTTCCCCGTTCCGGCAGCGTGCCGGAACAGAGACTCCTGTCCCCAGATCTTGGCGTCGCGGTGGCGGCGGCTCTGGAAGGTTTCTGTGGGTTTCGTCGAACGTATCAGGGTTTTCGCGACGGAGGCTTTAAATAGGCGAAGAGGCGGCGCCAGAGGGTCGAAGGGGTGCCCACACCATAGGGTGGCGCGGCCCCCCTGGCCGCGCCGGCCTAGGGTTTGGTGGGCCTGTGCCCCCTCCCTGGTGGCTCTCGGGTGTTCTGGATGCTTCCGGGCAAAATAGGAACCCGGGCGTTGATTTCATCCAATTCCGAGAATATTTCGTTACTAGGATTTCCGAAACCAAAAACAGCGAAAACGAGAACTGGCACTTCGGCATCTTGTTAATAGGCTAGTTCCAGAAAATGCACGAATATGACATAAAGTGTGCATAAAACATGTAGATAACATCAATAATGTGGCATGGAACACAAGAAATTATCGATACGTCGGAGACGTATCATACACCCACACGGATGGCACTGGCGCAGGAGCCGGCGGGTGCCGGGCTCACCCGGCGTGGGGGCCAGGCCGGCCGGCGTGGCGGCCGGGCGGACCGGGTCTGGCTCCGGCCTGGACATCTTCTTCCTTCCTCGCGCATGCCTCCCTCTCCTCCCTCGCGCGTCCATCAGATGTCTTCTTGTCTAGCTTCATGTCCAGCTCCATGTCCAGCTTCACGTCCAGCTGCTTCTCTTCTCCTCGTGTGATGCTTGCTCCATCTTCGTCAAAGGACTTAGGCAGTATAAAGTTCTCATCGATCAAAGTATCATTGATGAACAAATTCACCTGTTGTTTTAGTAGCTTCGCACGAGCTCTTGTCATAGGTCCAATTCTAACTTCATTGGACTTGAGCTTCAGAACAACATCATCTTCATCTTGTAATGACGGAGGTAGTGGTTCGGTAGGGATGTCCTCATCATCTCCCCCCTTCAAAAGGCGTCGACCTCGACGCTCCAAGGTCTTCTCTGCCATATGGCGTTAAATCAGCAACATTGAAAGAATTACTAACACCAAACTCATGAGTTGGAAGATCTATAGAGTATGCATTATCATTGATCTTGGCAAGCACTTTGTAAGGACCAGCACTACGAGGAAGCAACTTGGACTTCCGTAGCTTCGAGAACCTGTCCTTGCGAAAATGAACCCAGACCATATCACCTTAACTTTGCAAAATGTGCACTTCTCAAGATTACCATAGAGTTTATTATCACGCAACACTTGCAAAACATGTAAAATATGTATAGTATGACCAGATTCATTGCGACTGTAGATTAATATGTCATCAAAGTACACAACCAAAAACTTGTCAATAAAATCACGCAAAACATGGTTCATCAGTCTCGTTAAAGTGCTAGGTGCATTAGTCAAACCAAAAGGCATTACTAACCACTCATATAAAGCAAATTTTGTTTTAAAGGTTGTTTTCCATTCATTCCCATGTTTCATCCTAATTTGATGATAACCACTACGCAAATCAATTTTAGAGAAGACAACAGCACCACTCAATTCATCTAACATATCCTATAAACGAGGAATAGAATGACGGTATCGAATAGTAATATTATTTATCGCTCTACAATCTACACACATGCGCCAAGTACAATCTTTCTTAGGAACTAGAATAACAGGAACGACACAAGGACTAAGGCTTATGCGGATATATCCTTTATCGAGTAGCGCTTGTACTTGTTTCTGAATTTCCTTCGTCTCTTCGGGGTTCGTCCTATATGGCGCCCTGTTGGGCAGCGAAGCACCGAGGATCAAGTCAATTTGATGCTCAATACCACGCAATGGTGGTAATCCTGCAGGCACCTCCTCCGGAAACACATCGCTGAATTCCTGCAAAACATGAGAAACACCAAGAGAAATAGGGATCATGTCGTTATAAACTAAAACCTTGTCCGGTGATCTCGGGAGACTCCTTGTCCTACGTGTGTAAAGGTAGAGTGTGTGTGCACCGTGTGGGTCTCTTAGGCTATATTTCGCAGAATACTTGTTCACTGAATTATGATTTGAGTTGGATGTCTCTATGAAATTATGGTGTGTTAGTACTGCCTATGAATGCTCAAAGTGCAGCGCAGGGTGTTCATTAGTACTCTGGGAATACATTTTTAAGGTTTGCTTTTGCAGATCTACGCAGTTGATTATTGTTTGTTATCCACCCAGAGAGTCTTTCAGAGTAGCATAGTGAAGTGCTTATATTTTTTATTCCTTTGTGATATCATTATTGAGAGTGACCACTAGTGAAAGTATGATCCCTAGGCCTTGTTTCCAAACATCGAATCACCGTTTATTTATTGTCTTATTGTATGTCTACTTGCTGTCATATTTATTTTAGATTGTTATTACCACTCATATTCATCCATATCACGTGCATTTTACTATCTCTTCACCGAACTAGTGCACCTATACATCTAACAAGTGTATTGGGTGTGTTGGGGACACAAGAGACTTCTTGTATCGTAATTGTAGGGTTGCTTGAGGGTGATATCTTTGACCTCTACCTCCCTGAGTTTGATAAACCTTGGGTGATCCACTTAAGGGAAACTTGCTGCTGTTTTACAAACCTCTGCACTTGAAGGTCCAATACTGTCTACAAGAATAGAAGCGTGCGTAGACATCACACATCCGAAGCGCCGCCGGACGGAGACCTACTGATACCTACACTATATACACTCCGTGAGACGGGCTTCCCCCACCCTCCCGCCGCTGGACCAGCCGTCGGAGAGGGAGGAACCCACACCTCAACGGCGGCGAGGTGGAATCGCCGATCGACTCTCAAAAATCGCCTCCTCTGAACTGTAGCGGAGAGAGGGGATAAGGGACGACTCCTTCACATTCCCTTCATTTGGATCTATAATTGCTCATGCGATTCTTAAAAAGGGTCTTCCCAAAAATTATAGGACTAGAAATTTTACTCCCATATCCATGACAACAAAATCAATAGGAAGGAAAGTCATATGCAACTCAACCATAACATTTTTTTACTATGCCTAGGGCGTGTTTGGTGGAATCATCACCAAGTAAAAGTTCTATTGAGCATTTTTTTTATTTTGTTGAGCTCCACACAAGAACTCCATATTTTTTATTTTTTTTATTCTTTCAACCTTGAAACCAACATATATGGTCTTCAAGTATTTCCTTTGAATAATACCTTCAAATATAATTCAATAAAAAATTAGTCTACGAGGATTTTCATTAGTTATGAACCGTGAACTTGAAGGATGCATCTTCAAGAAGAATACACGCATGAGCATCACCACCGGCTGATTCGAGGGTCATGGTTTTTCACCCCAGAGCATGAAGGAGAACCAATAGAGACCGCGACGATGCCGTCAAGAAGGGGACAATGTCCAATATTAGTTTTAGTAGACCAGAAATTTAACGCTGAAAAAGAAAATAGTACTCCCTCCGACCCGAAAAACTGGGCGGGCTGGCGCTCTAATTCAATTTACAGAAAACCCCTTTGAATTTTAAAAACTTTTGCAATCAGGTCCTCCATCGTGTTCCTCGCATCCTGGAGACCACCGCGCGCCTCTGCTCCCCGGCGATCGCGCGCCTCTGCTCCCCGGCCACCGCGCCCTCCCCGGCGACCGCGCCGCTGCTCCCCGGCGACTGCGCGCCGCTGCTGTCCGGCGACCGCGCGCTCCCCGGCGACCGCGCCGTCGCTCCCCGGCGACCGCGCGCCTCGCTGTCCGGCCACCGCGCGCTCCGGCGACCGCGCCGCTGCTCCCCGGCGACCGCGCGCCGCTGCTTGTCCGGCGACCGCGCGCCGCCCCTGCCCAGGCGACCTCGTCGACGGAAGGGTCGAGCTCGCCGACGGAAGGCTGGAGCAAGGTCGCGCCGGTGGAGGGCGCCGGAGCGGGGTAGCAAGGTCGCAAGGACACGAAGGCCGCGCCGGTGAAGGACGAGCCGCCGGAGAACTGCAGCGTTTCCAACCTCGCCGGAGTATCCTCATCGCCGCCGCCCCCGGGCAGGTGAGCTCGGCCTCTTCTTTACCTTGTGTTCCCGACTCATCCCGACGGCGAGAGACGATCGGCTTCTCAGCGACGCTCCCGAAACGCAACGCCGAATGACGAGCATTCCGTGTTAACATCATAGCACAAAATAACCGGCAAGCAATTATATGAACACAAAAGAAGGCTTTACGATGTAGTGGAGTGCACATCATCCTCCAATTTTGCTCGGAAGCGACTCCTCGTAAGGTTTAGTAGTGTTCTCATTTGACCTGTTAAGGCATGTCAAACATTTCAGCGTAAGAAAACAACAAGACCTGCTTAAAAAAATGCCTTTATGCCACTGATCAGTTAGTCCAACACTGCAGTGGATTAAAGCCTTGATAACTGGGTACAGATTAAGCAATGACCGAAATTGCAAATCCAATGTTCAGACCTGAAGTGTGGGTTTGCAAATCCACTGATCAGTTAGTCCAACACTGCAGTAGATGACCTATAATGTGGGTTTGCAATAAGAGAACTTACTCTTGGACTTCAGAAGAAGCATCATTTGGAGTTGAGTCCACCGATTCAGGCTTCACTGGCTGTGCCAAAGAAAAATGAAACCAAGTTACTGTACATTTAGAGGATTAGATGCTGATTGTTTGAAACAGAAACATGGTGGCGCTGGTTTATTGCTTCTGAAGTGTTGAAGGGTATTGTCTGGAGTAGGATTTCATGTTACCTTGTCTGGTTGTAGTTTGCAACCTTATGGAAGTAAATAACTGCAAAGGAAAATTAAAGTTTGCACTGCATATAAATTCAGCATGCTGTTAACTCGTCACTTGCATATAAATTCAAGTTTCGAACTTTGAATGATTTGGAGTACTGCAATGGAGTATCGCTTGAAAGCACATTTTCTCATTCATATTATCACAGCAATATGCAGTAAGGACAAGGTTTGAGTACCTTTTCACAAAAAATCATGATCATTCCAGTTTTAGAAATACTCCAGTAAGAAAAGTGTAAAGTAGGTTGCTCCAGTAAACTGTATATCATCATCCTACTCTACAAATACAATCTGAACCAAGCACACTCCAAGTTTCTTCTGTCAATGTAAACCATCTACAAATACAATCTGAACCATCTTCTGTCAATTATACCAAAACAATCAAAATCAAGCACCCCTAACAACAGAGACACCAGCTCTTCAAGAAATTCCCATCTCTCCAGAGTATCTATCGATCCACTGCATCTCCTAGGTCAATGGGGTACATGATAATAAAAAGGGGAGCAAGAGAAGCAGCGATCTCGCTCACCAGTTGCGCTGGCCGCCCTCCTTGAACTCGGGATCAAGCGCGCGCTTCCTTGCCTCGCCGACCCTCGTCACCCGCGACGCCGTGAAGAAGAACACCAGCAGAAGCCCCGCGAACCTGCAAACAGATAACTGAAGGAGTAAACAGAGAAAGGTTGAAAACAAGGAATTTGCTTAATTTCATCCAGATTATCATTTGTTCTTCCAAATTTTGATTTAAGACTTATGCCTTCCTTTTAGTACCATGACTGAATATATCAACATAAACACTACCATGTAATCATGGTCTGCAATGGACAGTAAGGTAACAATCAGATTAGTTGTCGTACCAGTTGCGGTGATGTTGGTGTGCTTCTCCACTAACTGCTCCTCCTCAGACCTGAAGTGGAACAAGAAGATTAGATGAGCTTACACAATAATAACCATCAGTAGTATGCTACATTCATGCTTATAATATGGAACATTGTACAGTACTGACATGGATTTCTTTTCTGCAGAAAATGGTCCTGCTCATTGATATCAACTCAACTCCTCCAGAAGAGGAGGATGATGTAGGGAGGGTTACGGATCCGAACTTCAGTCCACATACTCCACAAGAACAAGAACAAGCTGCTCAGCCAGGTCACATTCCAGACCAACAAGAACAAGAACAAGCCGCGGAGCTAGAACAGAATCCAGAACAAGAACAAGAACAAGAACAAGAAGAACGTAATTTGCAGCGGAGCCGTAAGGATGTGCCAGAGAGAAGCAAATTTGCCTCATATATTGCATTGAAAGCTTTAGGCAAAGATAGACCTGTTGTGAAGGCGAGATAAAGAAAATGTGGCTCAACTCTTGGGAATAAGTCTTCGGTCAGTCGAGAAGACATGGAAGAAGGCAATGGATCAAGAGGCCAGGAATGAAGTGGTTGATTTCTCCAATAATCGGAAGATGTGTGGAAGAAAGAGGAGAGAGCTTAATCGGAAGATGTGTGTCAAGGCTACACAAGCAAAGAAAGCATCAAAGATAAAAGGAAGATCCCAATTAATTGTGGATAATGACCTAGTTATCACAGGAAAAGAATATGCCACATGGTTGGAGGACTCATCAAGCATTGTCCGTCCAAAGCGACGAGTCAAGATTGTATGTCCATGTCTTATTGCTTGTAATTTCTGTTTTAAGATAGTATGGACAATATGAGTAACTCTACCTGTTACTATTTACGAAAAAACTTGATCTCATCCAGGAAAGACAAGTAAGCGAATTTGAAGTTGCAATACAAGAAGAGAAGCCCGAGGAGGAGAAGCGGAAGGGAAAACAACCAATAATACAAGAGAAGCCTGAGGAGAAGAAGGTGAGCAAAACAAGAAAACAACCGATAATAGAAGATACTAGAGCAAACAAGAGGCCAAGGAAGGCATAAAACAAACACCATGTCATCCTAAACAGCAATTCACATGGGCAAGCAAGCAATAGAAAATAGGTATCCATAGTTTATCATGTATCCATAGTTTATCAGAGTTATCATGCATACAGAGTTTATCAAGCAAGCAAGCAATACAAGGAGAATCGATAAGAGTTATCATGTATCCATAGTTTATCTGAATATGTACTGACTCATATTGTCCATATATCTGAATGTAAAAATAAATCGGCAGTGACATCAGCTTATTAGAAAAGGTTGGAAGCAATTGAGTACTGTACCTAGTTTTCAGGCTTGCTCAGTTTTGGATATTTGACGATCAGGATTCTTATTCACTTACCCTGATGTGTGCATTGGATACAAGTCCTTACAAGAGCAATTGTTCACTAAGACACTGACTTTGCCTAACATATTACTCCAGCCATAAGTGCCTCAAGCCATCCACATAAATGAAGTGCATTTTTGCATTAAGAAGGAGCATTACATATGGACATTTCATAGAGAACATGGATTTGTGTCAGGTTAAGACCTAGCATCCAATGCAGGTAATTACTACACTTTGTGGTACTGTCAGACATTTGCATCTCTAACCAAGTCAGCATGCAACACTTGGGCAATTTGCACTTCAACATAAAATTAAATCTTACTTGGCAGCATATTCTACTTGGGAGTCTGGTCATTACAACCGAGCAAAATCAGAGACCACAAGCAACTCTAACTAACCATACAAGAGTTGACTGCACATCTTCAGGCTAAAAAAAGTGGGTAGAGAAGTAATTCACCTGAAGCCTGGTTTTTATGGTGTCGATGGGGTACAGAGCCGTCTCCACCACGACGCCGGCGGTCCCTCCGGCTATGACGCCCTCTGCGAGCAGATTAAGCAGTGCACGGAATCAGTCCCCTTCATCGGGTAAGAGGGGAGGAGGATTGGGGGGAGTTGGACGCACCTCCATTGTCATCCTCTTGAGGATTTTGAGCGGCAACAGCAACTGTCTGGTTCAATAGCATGCCCTCCATGGCTCTCCCATGCCAAGCAAACTTTGGACGCACCTGGAGGAAATTGAACGGCTTCTCTTCTCCGCCGCCGCCCATGGCTTGGGTGGTGTCTCTCCCCGCCGCCAAGAACGCACCACTATGCGGGGAACAAAATCTGGAGTCAGGTGAAATCTTTGCGGGCACAGGGGAGGCCCGCTGAGCTGTAGCTAGAAACAAAAATCTGCCGGAGAGAGAGAGGATTCGTACCTGAGGATTGGACGAGGAGCGGCAGCTCCCAGGCTGTTGTGGAGGAGGCGCACTCGCGCGCGATGTAGACGTCCAGGAGGAGGCCGAGGACGAGCCTGGGGAGCGGGCCTGGGGACTATCGTGAGGAGCGGTCCTGGGGACGAGGCGGCGACCTCGAGCAGAGGAAGGAGCGGACGCTCACGCGGGCTCCTGCAGGCGCGAGAACGGAGAACCAGCATCGGGGAGGGGCCGCAGCGACCGGGAGCACGCATGAAGCCTGAGGCGGACGCGGGCGCTGCGCGCCGGGCTCGGCGTGCGCGCGCCGGGCGCCGTCGGCCACGCGCGCGGCGACCGGCAGACCCTCCTCCTCCGGTGAGCTGGACGATGGCGCCGGCGAGGATTTGTGCAGCCGCCGTCGAAAAGAATCGAAATTGGATTGAAAAACATAGCCTTGATGAGCCTCGGCTAGGGTTTGTGGAGGGGCTGCGTAGCCAAGCTTCCAGGCCATGGGATCTACAGGGATCGACCGGAGATGGCCTGGGCGGTGGTCGCGCGGCGAAGTGGTGGGCGGAATCGACCGGAGTTGGCCTGGCGCCGGCGGCGGGTGAAATGGGGAATGGGAGGCGAAGCTGGCTCACGAGGGACGAACTGATTTCTTCAGGTGAAAAAGTGTGGGGGCGTTTTCGTAAAATTACCCGCCCGCCCAGTTTTTCGGGTCGGAGGGAGTAGAAAAATTACTCCTGTTTATTTACTAGCACAAATTTGTATTCTTACTGAAATCGGCGTGTTCTAGTACTACTGCTCCTACACGGCCAAGGGTGTTTCCGGAAACAAAAGAGAAGAAGATAACCCGACGTGCAAACCCCAAACCCCAGTAGTTCTCCTCCTCCCAACCCGAACCCAGATCCAAACCTAACCCCGGCGGCGGCTGCAGCGATGGCGGCGGCGACGGAAGTAGAGGCGGTGGACTTCGACTCCGACGACGATGACCTCATGGACGAGGATGGCGCCATCGAGCCCTCGCCGGCTCCCGCTCCCCGCCTCCGATCCACCATCGCAGGGGGCGGCGGCGCCGACGACGACGCGCCCCGTAAGACCAAGGGGCGCGGCTTCCGTGAGGACCCCAACTCCTCCTCCGCGCCCCGAGACTCGCGCTTAGCGGGCGTCGGCCGCTCTGGCTTCGACGCCCTCGCCTCCGATGGCGGCCCTGGCCCAGTCCGCTGTACGTCTCCATCTATCTCTCTCCCTCCCCTCCTCCCTTTTCTTGCTGGTAAGGAGATTTCAATGGTAGCGTAGTCAGGTAGGGCGGTGGGATCTGAACGCTCGTGTAGGAGGTCTACTGGCTCTGTATATTTTCTTCCTCGATGTGTTGCTTCTGCTGTTTGATGAGAAGATTTAGACGTCATGGGAGAGCAAAGATGCTGTCTTGATAGGTTTCTTCCGATGCCCATGGGCTGCTGCGCACGGCTAGGACATCTTTGTGTTCATTGGTGCGATATACGTAGTAGACTGCATTCTCTTGTGCTATGTAGATGTAAGGTGGAAATTTTGGGCGATTTTCTTGGATGGTTTCCTGGGATTAAAATTGCTGCTTACTCCTAGAGTTCCAAGATAGTTGCCTGTGATTTTTCTGTAGATGTCTGAACTGTGTTGGATGAAGAGTTTAGAAACTTCGAAACAAGTTAAATTATAATCGTGGGTCATAAATGTGGATCTTTTTGTATCTTCGACCGAGGATTGTTTTTGCTGCTTGAGTCTTAGGGTTACCAATAATTAGAATCTGTGGGTTAGCTTGTCTGGTGATATGCTCGTCATGCTTAATTTTTGTCTGGAAAAGGGTCTTTTAATATTGGTTGTGTGACTGCTGAGATTGTTATTGAAACTGCGGGTATTTAAAATCTTATGATGTGAGCAGGCTTAGTGTATACCTTCTGTTTTATTTTGACTATTTTTCTTAACTTGTTTAGTTCCTCTGATAAGTTGCTAGCGCCTTTGATTCTCATACATCTAACAACCCTCGAAGTTGTTATTTTCAAGTTTTATGGGGTTTTATTTTCAACCGTTATTATTTTTCCACTCATATTAGATCTTTTGTTGCTGCAAAATATTGAATCAATGGATGCTGTTTGTAAAAATAATGCAATAACAGTTACTACACAGATGTGTCTCTTTGCAAAAATTCCATAATATGAAGATAATGAATGTCACTAATTGGGTTCATGTATATTTTTCATTCTGTGCAGCAATTGAAGGGTGGATTGTACTGGTTACTGGAGTACACGAAGAAGCTCAGGAGGAGGACCTTCACAATATTTTCGGTGGTTTTGGGCAGGTCAAGAACCTGCATTTGAACTTGGATCGCCGGACTGGATTTGTGAAGGTATGCATTCTACTGTGTGTATGTGTTTAGTCCTTACATTTTGCAGATAGATATCAGCTTAATTTCGTTACCTAGTAACTATTCATGTGAAATTCCTCAACAAGGTTCATTTTTATTAGACCGCTGAAATCTTTATCCATAGAAAACAAAATAACTTGTGAAAAGCAGAGTTTTGCACTTTTTCTTATACGTGCTCATGTCTGTTTGGTTTTACTTCTCCTGTGCAGGGATATGCTCTGATTGAGTATGAGAACTTTGAGGAGGCCCAGCTTGCAATAAAAGAATCAGATGGAACTGATCTTCTTTCACAAATAATAAGTGTTGACTGGGCATTTAGTAATGGCCCTGTCAAACGCAGAAATACTCGGAAGAGGTATGTTCTATTTGTGTTTTCATATTTAGTTACTTTTCTGTCCAGAAGGAAGTCGTAGTAGACATGAGAGCTTATTCTTGAGAACATTTAGGCCTCCTTTGATTCACAAGGTAGGGAAAGTAAAGGAATAGGAAACGTGTAGGATTGGTTTGTCCTGTCCGGTGGAATCCTGTAGGCATAGGAACTCTCACAAATGGTTGCTTGATTGTCCCGAAGGAAAACCAGAAGTCATCAACACTGAATTGTCCTGTCCGGTGGAATCCTGTAGGCATAGGAACTCTCACAAATGGTTGCTTGATTGTCCCGAAGGAAAACCAGAAGTCGTCAACACTGAATAGTCTGTAGGACTTCTTCATGAGGTTAGACCGCTAGTTTTCCTGTGAAAATGCACTATGCAGTTCCTACGTGAATATTTCCTGCAGGATACACTCCCGTGAATCAAACACCAACCAAAGGAAAAATTCCACAGGAGCTAAATCCTCCAGAATTCCTATGAAGATCCTATGAATCAAAGGAGGCCTTAGGTTTTAGTGATAGAATTTGATACTTAGATATTCTGAACTAATTAGCTGGCATAGTGAACCATGAATTATCCATGCATGAGGCTTTTACTTGTAAAGCACTATGGCAGGAGCTGAATCTAGATTTTTGTGCAGGGACTCCTTAGATGAAATACCATATAACACGCACTTGAGACTACTAAGAGTAAATCATTATAAAGATCAGCATGATTAAAGAATTACGTTTGGAATGAAAAGTTTTAATCTAAGGTTTGCTGAACCTAGTTGGTACCTTGCTAGCAATTTGATAGATTTGGTTTCTGGTTGATTAATATGGCTACCAAGGGAATGTGTACTTGGCACCCAACTGAAAACCACTCCACATCAGATTTTGGCTTTATATTTACCTAACAAAGATACATACCTTCTGGACTTACGGTTGCTTACTACAATCTGAAGAGGGTTGTTCTGGCTGGTTTTTAAGTCCTCAAGTTGCACTCTACAGCCGATTTTAGCTAGTTATCTGATGAAGTTACCTACTTCTGGACTCTGGTTGCCCAATACAATCCTGACGAAATTTGTCCTTGGCTGGATTTAAGTCCTCAAAAGTTTCCTTTACATTTTCCCACTTTCAGTAATACATCCTTTTTTTATGAGACCTGCTGAGGTTCTTTGAATGAAGAATCTCCAGTAGCTAAATCGTTGGGAATTTGTTTTAGGCTATATAACATGGTTTTATGGATTCTGATCAATAAATTAGCTTAATACATATGATTTATTTCATCGTAGTTTATTTCTTAGTACAAATTAAATTTGTTTTTCCTAGTTTTACGTGATTTCCCAGTCATTGTTTCCTTTTTTCATAGTCTGGGGTTTGGGTCACTAACGAGCATTCATAGTTCAATGTACACAATTCTATCAACTGCATATAGAATATTTAATAGAGTTTGTACTGTGTTCAATTCAGGTCACCCAGGCCTAATCGCTCAAGGAGCCCACCGAGGAGAAGACACTGAGTGTTCCCTCACCATGAGTTGCGGTGCTTAGAAGTGACAAAGTGCGAGAATTGTGGGGATCCAGTTGTTCTATGTCTCCTCTTATCGTGGTTTGGTGATTGCCTTTGTCTTTTCGTTGCAGTTTCTGGTTCATGACTATACTAGTTGTATGGCATCTTTTAACTCTCCTTTCGGGATGGAGCTATTTTTACTGTTAAAGCTTGGCTTGCCATTTTCAGACGATTGTAACTGCTGTGCTGGATCTATATGTATTGCATTGGAATGTTTCGTTTTGCAATAACAATTGAATGAACTTGTCTTGCACAGTCTTCCAATGCTGAACCACAGTTTTTAGGGTGGTGGTCCACTTGTCAAATACTACAATCCGTTACTATGAATAAGGCGCACATGCATTTGAAAAGGTGAACTTTGGTGGAACAAATTGGACAACAATATCTCGTTGAACTTAACTGCTCTTTGTTATAATCATATTGATAAATATTTTGTAATGATATTGTAGGATATATTCTTATAATTAAGGTTTTCTCCATGACGCATTTAAGATAGGGAAACGCTCGCTTTCCTCCGGGCTTGCAGTGCGCCACGCGTATGGGCCCCACCGATCGCTTATCTCTTCCTTGACTTTATCCACCGACAGTTTCATCTTCTCCATCGTTCCCCTTTTCGCTTCGTTCCTCTTCCAAGCGTTCGATCCTCCGCCTCAGCACCCCACACCGTAGTCCACGTCCACCTCCGGGAGCTTGCCCCACCTCGCCGCTGAGATAGCCGTCTCCTACACCAGAGCTCACCTGCATCCCCGCAAGAGTTCGGCCGCCGCGCGGCTCGGCAAGGAGCTCGCCCACCTCGACGCCATGGGGACATGGTGGCGCGAGATGGTTCGGTCGGCGCGGGGGCGGTGACGGGGGAACATGTTGCTGCGGCGTTCTCCACCTCGACATCCACGTGCGCCTTCCTCGGGTACTCGCGGAAGCCGTCGCTGCCATGGGAACAGCTGCAGCTGCAGTGGCGGGCGTTGCTGCCAGCGACAGACTCGGTTGCTCCCATGGGCGACGGGCGCTGCTACGTGGAGCCGGCGGTGCTGCTGCCGGCTGCCTCCGGAGTTGCTACCATAGGCGACGGGCGCTGCTACATGGAACTAGCAGTGTTGCTGCCAGCGGCAGACTCGGTTGCTCCCATGGGCGACGGGCGCTGCTACGTGGAGCCGGCGGCGCTGCTGCCGGCTGCCTCCGAAGCTGCTACCATGGGTGACAGGCGCTGCTACATGGAACTGGCGGCGTTGCTGCCAGCGGCCACCGGAGCTGCTATCATTGGCGACGGGCGCTGCTACATGGAACTGGTGGCGTTGCTGTCGGCGGCCACCGGAGTTGCTACCACCGTCGGCTCGCCTTGCTACTATGGGTGACGAGCGCTGCTACATGGAGCTGACGGCGTTGCTTCCGGCGGCCAGCGGAGTTGCTACCATCGGCGGCTGGCCTTGCTACTATGGGTGACGAGCGCTACTACATGGGAGCTGACGGCGTTGCTGCCGGCGACCACCAGAGTTGCTACCGTGGCACATCGATGCTGCTGCATCAGCAACGCCGCGTCGGTTTCTCCGGCGACGGCCGTGGCCAACGGGGGAGCAACGCCGGTGTGCACAAATGGGAGGAGGCACATCGTAGTGGACAGATGTGCAACGCAACGAAGGCTGCTGCACCGGCGACCCAACGGCGGCTTCTCCGGCAACTCCATGACAGGGTTCTCCGGCGAAGCAACCATGGGGCTCTCCGGAGACGCCACGACGGAGGATCATCGGCGGCGGTGTTGCCGCTGTGTGCGCTGCAAGAGTCATGTTAGGACGGAACTATCAGATCCTAATCATGGTTGTGTTATTTTTTTCTTCCTTCTTTTGCGGGTAAGGTTGACCGGGTTGAACGGTAGCGATGGTCAGATCCTACGGCTGGGGACCCGGGGGATCGGGCGATCTGATCCCTCGGGGGACGCTCAGTACTGCCCTTTAAGATATTGTAGGATGTTGTATTCATCTTCATTTTTATTGTAGTACTTTAGCAGGTGTGTGAAGCGATTCTTCCTCCCGTGACCATCGTGCACAAGAGTTAGTTGTTCAATTAAGTCAAAATAAATTAATATCAGAATATAACCCCATTAGAACATATAAGAGCTCGTAGATGTCTGAAGCTACCTTCTATGTTTTCTCTTTGCGGTGGAAACCACAAGCTGATGAACCTAGGTAAGAAGAAATACTACATCTAAAGATGCAGGTTCTGTGTACTGCTGAACACGCTGGCCAGCGGGGGTCTAATTTCCCAATGTCCAGGCTTGGCGAAAACATGATTTGCTGCTCTCTGTGCTCGACTGGCAGAATTTTGTTACTAGTAAAACGAGCTCTGAAGATGAATAGTTTTTCCATTCTCCACCACGGAATAACAGTCGCTCGCTCAAATAGCAGACACACCGCCGGGTCGTCGTGTTGGTGCTGCTCTACAGTCTACAGCAGGACGACGCGCCGCAGTGGCGTCAAGGTGGCCTCGCGTGCGTCCAGCGTGGGGCACTGCAGTCTGCAATACCGCGACCAGATAGTGCTGAATACACAAGACCTGGTTACAGATCTATATTCATTGAGATGAGTAAATGATAAAAAAAATAACCACAATTGTGACAGTCCTGTCACGAAACTACCAAATAAGTTCGTTTTGTCACATGACTGTCACTATTGGGACATGTTCGTGACAAAGAGCACTGATTTTGCTATTTAGACGTGTTAAACCGTTTTCTGACTATTTGACCCCACTTGTCAGGACTACGTGGCAGATAGAAACCTAACTGCTAGTTACATTTTGCAAATATAATCTTAGAATATATTTTGTGTCACTCCTAGGTCCAATTTCACACATAAAAAATAAAGAACGATAAATGAAGAAAATAGAAATCCTCAACTGCTGCCGCATGCACTCATGCCCACCGCGCGCATGCATGCCTAACCGCCGCGCGCATGCTCGCTAATGCTCGCCTGCTTCCCTGCGCGTCTCGCGCATGCCCGCCCCGCCCCCACCGCCGCGCGCCCCTCGTCGTTAGGGAGGAAGCCGAGGCCGACGAGATGGAGGAGCTCGTGCTCGGACCGTGGCCGGGAACGAGGAAGATGCTGGTTGGGAGTTGATTGCTTTTTTGAAAGGAAGTAGGGGGTCTTTTGTAAAATGAGCATAAACAAGTTATTGGTTTTTGCCACGTAGGATCTTCCAGCTGCCAGAAACTAGATTAAGACGCGCAAATTGGAAAATTAGTGCTCTTTGTCACAACCATGCCCAAAAAATAGTAGTTATGTAACAAAACGAACACATTTGGTAGTTTCGTGACACGACCATCACAATTGTGGTAGTTTTTTTTTCATTTACTCCATTGAGATGGAGCATAAGGTGGATGGGTGGCTGAGAGTACACGCATAAGTTGTGTGTGCTTGAGTCTTCATTGTGCACACGTAAGTTGCACACTGTGTGAGTGAGTGTCTCTGTCGTACACTCATAAGCTGGACAATGTTGCGTGTGCGAGAGTCTTCATTGTACACATAAGTTGGACAGTGTGTTGGGTCATAGAAACTGGAGAAGTGAGAAAAATCAAAAGTTGGTCAACTTGTTGCGCCCAAAAGATCGAGAAACACAAATGATCAGGAACTGCACAACTGTAACATCTTAACACTTGATACATATGATCCATTGATCAACAGCTGTTCATGCATCGGATGATCGTCACTTGACATTTACTGTTCATGCGTTGGACGATCATATAACCTTCGGTAGTAGTCCTTGCACCAACTTCATAACAAAATTCCAGGCGTCTTAGTTGATGCTTATCTGATGGAGTTCAGAAGTAACAACCAGCCAGACCACCAGAGCCCAGGAAATCAGAAAGGCTCATCCACTGCATTCTGCTCCGGTAATTCGTAAGGTTGCAACTTCTTCCGAACAACAGCCAATTGATGGATCATGCCCTAGACAGTCTCATCAGAAATGCTGCAACAAGAGTCTCCCTGACAATGTGCCAGATTTCTGCGAAGACAACAAACATTTCCTCGACGTTATCAAGATCCATTCCCGTAATGCAGCGTGAACCAGCTTATTTGTGCCGTACCGAAGCACCCATTGCAGACTTCCGGACTCGTAAGGAGTGCCGGCGGACATCGGTTTGATTTGAGGGCCTGTTCTCTTCTGCCATGGTAGTTTTGGTAGTGTCAGGAGGATGCAGCTGAACATGCTCTGACAGAGATATCCATCGCCTCCTCGAACTACGGGTACCTTGTTGGCTAGGATCTGATGATTTGTGCGTGGTTGGCCTCAGTTTTCTCTTAGACGTCATGATGGTGTCCCTCTGATTGCTTAGCTCAGATTCCCTGTCTGCGTCCAGTGAACGAATTTTGATTGGAGATCTCAGAGCATCCTCTTCATCTGCATCGCTCTCTTCTATATCTGCAATTAGAGAACCGCGAAGATGGTAAGTTTGCAGGGACTACATCCCCGTGAAGTCCTTTACTTCTTCACAAATGGTAGATAAAAAGCTACAAAGAAAACTAATACAGTTCATTGGATTTGATTCACTTAATATCCCAGCTTTGCTCAGGCAGCTAAGCAAAAAGAACTACTCGTACAATTCCAGTTTTCCGGATTTTTTGTGTGGCTAATGACATGGTTGATTGCTAATTTTTCAAGCGAAATATCTGGAGATCTCGCTTAGAGAGAATATTACTACTACATCTTCGTCTATTGCCTTGTAAATTTCGAGTTTCATCATCAAGAATTCAAGATTAAATGCGTAACAGAAACAGTAACTCTTGTTTTGATTTTTTGTGACTTGACTTGACTGAAAAGTTGTCCATGTGTTCCGTTCAATTTCCTCATGATACACTTGTCTTGGAGGAAAAGCCTAATGTTTTAGTGTAGATTATTTCTCTTTATTTTCTAATTGATGTGCTTGGGTCTCTAGAATTATTGAAAACCACCAAGCCATGATGAAATTTCATCTGGCCATCCTAATATGCATGGCAGCCATACAATATCAACAAAAGATCAGCAGTACCAGGTTTAGGATGGATCAGACAAGCAGCATACCAGCATTTCCCATTTGCCTGACATCATAAAAAATACACAATAAGATGTCTACAGAAATAGACAATAAATTTTGTTTACACAGTTCGGTTACAGGAATCCATTCAATTCAATAAATTAATCCAAAACTGGTCAAGAGTCACCTCAATGCCCTGTTACACACATTAATTAACCATGTGAATTTAGAAGCTAGACCCTTCACCATTTGAAACTTACCTGTGAACGAGGTACAGTCCAACCTTCAATAATCGACCAATCAAGCGCAGGTCTCAGATCCTTAAGTTTAGCAGAATAGCTCCCACCTTCACCCAAGGGAGGTTCTAACAGGCTTACCTGTATAAGTGCAATATTATCTCCAGTAAAGTTGGTTATAATATTGAACAGAAAGCAAATAATCAGCATGGAAACAGTGGTTAAATGATAGGACAACTTGGGCCACTTAATATCTTTATCATGGTCCAGAGCTTGTATGTTCATGTGACGCTATCTTATCAGTGTGTCATCTGCATCATCAATATAGCTGATTGTGCATTACCAGCCTGTAACACTACTGGACCACCAGATATCAATCAAACTGAATGGAAGCATCCACGGCTTCCACAAAACATAACGGTCCAAGATACCAGTGAACAACAAAGTAACAGCTAATTTGGACTTACACAACAACTTATTAAATGTTTACCTGAACCACATCTTTAGTGAGCACCTTAATAATTTTCGCAGTCCAGTAACAATCTTCGTACAACCATTCTACCCAATCACCTACTTTCCAGGTATCACAAATAGTTACAATCAGCTCGCTCTTTGAAAAATGGTCAGGAACTTCACCCTCCCTACACCACTGAGGAAAGGAAGGACGTAACATGATTTGACAACTCGCACTTGATTTCCCATTCCCGCATTCTGGGTTGAGTTCCATTCGAAATACTTGAAGCCATTCCTTGGCTGCAAAGGAAGGGCATGAGGAGTAACAATATGATGTGTATAGAAAACAACCATTCATATTCTTCACACGATTCTAGTGCTACAAAAATTTTGATGTCTTGTGGTGGAAACACATTTGTACTTACACGCATGAGTGTGGGTGTTTCTGTCACTGTCCGTTATGCTTTGAGATTCAGATAAAAGGAAGAGAGAAAAGAATCTTTCCATCTACCAAGGCAAGAAGGAATCTCGAGGAATAAATTGACGGTCTAGAACACACCCACACCCATGTGTGTGTACAAAATCCACTCTCGTCTTGTGGTGTATACAAGGATAATGCCAAAGTTCGAGCACAAATCATGTCTACAAAAATGGAAAAGAAGGTGCACAATATCCATGAGCGAAGTGTTTGAGAATGAATGTCTAAATTGATTTAGTGCATGTGGTTCATTCACATCTCTTCAAACGACTAAAGGTATTATTATGCGAAAGAAAAAAATGTGTAAGGAAAAAATATAGCTAGCATTAAGACATGCTCACCTTCTTCTGGATAGTCAATATACTCCAAGTAATACTCAAGGTGTCCGGATTCTGTGACACGTGTATCCTCTATCTGAAATAGAAATAATGTAATATGTGTTAGTATAGCACAATACCTTACACTTTGGAATGAGTAGAAAGAGAGGTGATATGTTTGTAACCAAAAGTATGGACCTTGTTTTCCTCTTAGACTTATTTTCCCCTCCCACTAAGGATGTTGCCGTGTTGGTACCAAGTTATGTACCTCTTATGCTGCTCTAGCCCTTTACTTTTTCCCTCCCAACAAGGGTGATGGTGCCTTGTAAGTTCTGAATCAAGGCTGGGTCTATATAAACACGGCCTTGGCTCAGTTGTAATCTAACTCTCATCTAACCCGCTTGCACAGAAATTTCTATTCAGTGCATCAAGTAGTTCTCCGGAGTTCAGACCGTGATATCCTAAACCTTATATTCCCGCTCCAAAACCAATGTCGTTTGGACCTACTTGTTGTGAATTTCAGTACAATCACAAGTAGAGGGAAATAATCTGAGTGTGAAGGTGTCTAGAAGTGTATATTCACTATAATGAAAGGAAATCAATTCTTTTAAATATTTAGATCCAATACATAAAAGAACATGTTTGCTTTAAGTCCGTGTTGACGCAAAAAAAATGAAATGGTGAAAAATGTGCGTATTTCCTAATTAATTCAAAACATTAACATGCTAAAATAAATAAGCTGACCCACCTTGGAGCGAAACCATGCACCATTGAAACCTTGAACAAGGGACCTTGCCTCTGCGAGATCTCCAGTTTTAAAAGGAAGAATCAGATCCATGCCCAGCCAATCTAAAGACATTATCAACACAAGAAACACAAGTTCGTTAGCACAACATTGGGTGTGTAGCCTACCATATGCACATGTAACAGTGTGTAATCTAAAACATTAATAAGAATGTTATAATGGAGCATTAACAGAACAACCATAGCCCCAGAAGATCACATGGGTTGCTGTGATAAGAAGTGGGTCTAAATATAAATAGACTAGTATAACATCCAAACGAATGAACCTCATTAAGAGAACCAAGATAACAGTAACAAAAGCACAACAAAAGAAAAAAAAGTCTAGTATGGGCAAAATGAAAATGTATTGTTGATTGGGCAAACTGTCTTGAACTCTTGATCCATAAATCAACTTCAAATACAATGATGGCACCCGGATTTTTTGTGCAAGTTCCATTTTTACTAAATTGCAACTGCACACTTTTCATTAAGCTATGTTTTACTTTCCCACCTTGTTGCTGAGAAAGTGGAAATGAACTTTTCAGAATCAACCAATACTTAGAGCAACTCCAACATCCAGTGGTAAAAATTGACATTTAGCGCGCGGTGTGGGGTGGGGGGCCTGCTCCAGCAGCGGCGGCAAAAAAACGTGCATGCTAAAAAAATATCCCAGCGCACGTGGGATATTTAGCACGTCGCATCCAGCGCGTGCAATAAAAGCCACGAACACGTGCGCTCCCGAACGGCCAGACAGTTCCCGCCGCTTTGTCATGCTCGGCGGGGACGTTCTATGTGGAGATCCGCGCTGCCGGAAGCCGCATCATCCTCGGGACCTTCACCACGACGGAGGAGGCCGCGCGCGCCTACGACGCGGTGGCTCGGACGCCCACGTCGCGACAAGAACTTCCGCGACTACGAGTCGCGCAAAGAAGCCGAGTTCCTGGCGGGGGAAGCGAACGTCGTCACCGCCGAGCAGCGCCATCGTGAAGGCGGATGAACGCGCCATGGAAGCGTGGCGCCAGGCTTTCCCGCAGGACGTCGCAGACGATCATGACTTCTTCGCGCAAAAAAAGGCCAAGCGCAGGATGGAGAAGGAGGACATACGCTGGCGCAAGGCCTTCATCCAGGCGCAGAGGGAAGGCCCCCAAGCAATCAGTGACAACAATGATCGCTGGGCGGGAAAGTTCTTGACCACTCCAATTTCTTGGAGGATAGCGTTATTTTAGTATTGCAATGTTTATTGCATTTAGTATTTTATTTACGATGTCGTATGTTTTATCACATTGTAATAAATATGTCTTTTAGTTTAGTTTTGCTATCTACGTTTGATCTTATTTTGAGAAATTTCATCACCGAATCATGTTTGTGGCGCGCTATTTTTCGCTACTTTCCGCGCGCTGCACTATACCGCCTCCGGTGGAGGACGCGCCGACGCTGCGTGCTAAATCCTATTGCAGAGAGCTGTAAACACGATTTACAACGCCGGGTTTTGGCGCGTCTGTGGAGTTGCTCTTAAGAACATCCTAGCCCACTAAGACTTAGCACAACCCTACAAAGAAATGGTATAGAAAATTAAGTACGAATAAAAATACAAAGACAATAATGCATCGAGAACACATTTGGGCCTTTCTAATTCGCAAGGTGAAAGATTCTAAAAACATAGGATTGCATGTTGAGCTCAATCAAATTCTACATGATTTCATATCCAACAAACTTTGGTTGAATCCATCACAAGAAAACCAAAGGATTTTGAAAAAGGTTTGAGTATATGTTAGATTTTCTATGAAATCTAGTGCAAACAATCTCTTCAAAAAATTGATATGAGATTCAAACCTACAAATCAAACAATCACCATAGGAAAAATCATACGGATATGAATCTCCAAAAAAATCATATGAAAATCCTTTGAAAGTAGCCCTTAGTAACATGAAAAATCACAATTTGCCCCCCAAAAAATAACACACACCCCAAAGTTAAAAAAGTATAAAACAACAAAATAAAAAATAAAAAATGAGTTCATACTTATGTTAAATTAGATTATTATGTCTAAGGCAAGGACGATTGCCATCGAATCTTATCGTATCATATTAATTGATACAAAAATCTCAAGACATTGACGTTGAACAATTTAGTATATTGATTTTAGACAATTGAAAGCAGCTACCTACAAGGGTCTTGACTTTTGCGCGTGGTTCCGAGTGATCGTTGCATCGCTAGCCTCCTCACATCCTTTTCTTCCAACAACCACCTGCCCAACATAGCTAGGCCCATCCAAAAGGAGATCCAACCCACCAGTCTTCACACAAACATCAAGCAAGCACAAGAAGCGAACCAACATTTTCGATACATCTATGCTGAAAAAATAAAATGAAAATGATCTAGAGCATCCAATCTACTACCTCCGTTTGAAGGAATAAGGCGCACGCGTGATTCAAGATGAACTTTGACCATAAAAATTGAGCAATAAAATTTTAATTTTATTATATGTAATTAGCACCGTTGGATTCGTACTGAAAAATGTTAAGCTTCATGCACTAGCCACTTGAACCAAAAGTCCGAACTGATGGAAAGGGGTAGACAATCTACTTATACACATCAACACCCCCTCTCACGTGTGACGGGAGACGAGAAGACAAGTCAACACGTGTAGAGAGGCAAAGAGGCAGCGCCGGGACCACACGGCAAGAGGCTACGAGGGAATTTAGAATAAATTGGAGATTTTAGAATAAATTGTGAAAGCCAGGATTTGAACTCGAGACCTGGGGCTCTGATACCATGTTAAACTTCATGCACTAGCCACTTGAACCAAAAGTCCGAACTGATGGAAAGGGGTAGGCAATCTACTTATACACGTCAACAAAAAGCACTTTCTAATGATGCTAATTTCATACAAACAATCTTTATATATTTAAAGTATTTTTTGGTCAAACAAAAAGCACGTAAAAAGAGGACACCTTATTCCTTGAAATGGAGGTAGTATGTATAAAAAAAAACCCAAGCGCAACATTTTTTTGTTCACATGTAACATTATTTGCACTAAGTTCCTCAAAAGCTGTAAAAACTTGAGATGTGTACCATTTTGAACACAAGCATGTCGCAAAACTAGCAACATATGCACCAAATCCAAGTTTGGTTGTAGCATAAAAGCGAAAATAGCATGTTGCCCGTTTGATACATTTTCAACCCACTCATGTAGCAAAATCAAAGAAAGTATGCAACAAATAAAACTTTGGTTATATTAAATTAGCATGACACAGTTTGCAACATTTTTAACATGTAGCAAAAATCATATGTGCTTGTAGCAAATCGTAGCACCGCATGCAACATCAAAAAATTCCAAAAAGTAGAATTATTGTAGCACTTTGTCTATACTTACACAACAAAAATGATGCATCGATGTAGCAATTCGCAATACCATATGTAACTTTGACAAAATTTCACAAAATTTTGAACTTTCAAATGAACATGGAGTCACTGCCATGGCCAATTCAAGCTATCCACCCATGAACCCACCACGCCAAAGCTCGGTAGAAGCTAGATCTGCTAAAACCGCAACCAATCCATGCACATATGTCTGTCTTCTCCGAATTCGATGGCGTATGGGCAAGTCGTCGTCCATGGTTTACAAGGCGAGCGATCCATCTTCTCTAGTATGGCTAGGTGTGGGAAAATGGTCCTCGTCCCTGGCGTACTATCGAGGCTTCAGATAGTATGGCGTGGAATGTGGGGACATCATACGGGGGAGTAGCTACCTAGCTAGCTAGAAACTAGCTATAGCTAGCAATTTGCTCGCATGCATGCACAGCTGATTTCTCATGTGTGCACGCGCCACGCGAGCCTGAAGCATGCGTGACTAGGAATAGGAAACGCTGGCAGAGATATACATGCTCAACGCGGATAGGCCGACGGCCTATTGGGGAGGTTGGCCGCGGAGGGATGTGCGATGCTAGGAACAACTGATGCCCAGAGTGACGTGCGATGCCAAGAACCGACCGATGCTTTAGGGGGTTGTAAGATATATGTTTTCTTTCAAAAACTAAGGAGTCTTAAATTTAGTAAAACGATAAAATGTGGTAAAATAAGAAATTTTGGAAAAGTAAAGATTGACAAGTCTTAATATGATAAATCACAACTACACCAATTTTTTTTTCAAAAGTGTTAAAAAATAAAACAATAAAACAATAAAACAAAAAAGATGATTTATGATTCAGTTGAATAAGATTTTTATGTGTAAGTCAATGGTGCTAACCATTGTTAGCACTTATTTTGGTCAGATAGCCAGCTAAGGCGAGGACCGGTAGACAACTTAGGATTAGACGGATATGTCTAGCTTTGGGCTGAATTTAAAGAGGAGCTAGATGAGTGGACGACTTAGATGTGGAGCAAGGCACCACAATCAAAGAAAATTTAGAAGCCGCACCAAGCAAGAACAAATATGGGCAGGCTTATGCCCAAAAGCCTATGAAGCAGCTAAGGATAAACACCATTTAGAGATGAGCTACACAGACACTTGGCCTGAGCGCCTTTAGCTTGGATGTGGATTTGAAAAAATGAAAGTAGGTTTTCGGGTTTAAAAAGCGCTAGCCAGATTGTCTTACATATCGCGCTTTTAGCCAACCTCTTGCGGCATGAGTAGCGGAGTACGTTCCCGGAGGCGCCGCACATACATAAGTAGGTGTTCATGGGACGCTTTTCAGGTGCAACAATCAGATCTATTTTACTTCTACAAATCGAAGGAGTCGATACATGAAGTTTAGATGTAAAACATCTGATAAACTTTAGATTTACTAAGTCCGTAAAAAAAGATCTACCTAAAAAAAGTTTAAAGTTTATCTAAATTTAGATATATGTAGACCCAATTATTTAATATAGAAATACATCCAAATTTAGACAAATCTAAGTCATCTTTTATGAAGAAGCAATAAAAATACGTTTGCAAAAAGTAAAAAAGAATGGGAAAGTCATAGTAGGAAATCATTATATAAAAAATCAGAAGGTGTAACAAATTAATCACCATAAAAAAATTTGATATAAAATCCACCCTCAGATCTACATGAATAAGAATAGTCACTTTTCTAATGACTGAGATTCGACCTTCTATTGTGGAATTTTTCCCCATTCGTGCTGAGAGAGTGACCAATAAAAAAGCAAGAAAAAAGGTACACAAAGTTTTCAAAAAGCCAAGCAGAAAAACGCACTTTCGATTTTGCAGAACTGGGCAAGATTGGAGAGGTTGACGCACCTGAGAAGGTTTGCTGCGAAGCCCGACCGCCACTCGCTCCTAGATCTAGACGGCCGCCAGATTCATCCCCTAGTCTTCCTCAAGGGTGGCGGCAGAGCTGGTGCTACTGGAACGGAATATGGCCGCCAGCGTCGCCTTTAACCCTCTTCTACCGCAGCGGCAGCCCTGGCGGTCCGATGAGAGTAGCCGCCGCCGGCTCGGGTGAATCTGCTCAGAGCTACTCCATAGTCCAGAAAAAAGTTGGTAGCGACTGCTTTATATAATTAGCGTGGACCGCATGATCCAAGGGTATTAGAAACAGATTCCGGCCTTCTTCGGACATGGGTCTAGGCAGGCTGAAGGCCTCGCACAGCACGGCCCGTTCAGTAATCAATTGAAATCTCTATGTTTCGCATCCGGGCCGAGCGGGCCTCAACAAAAATAACCAGGACCGAGGGACCCCTCACAAAAACCAGAAAAAAAAACAGGGCCCCAAGGCGAGGCAATCACCATAGGCCGACTCACACCGGGAAAATCTCTATCTCTTCCCTACTATTTAAAAAAATGAAGAATTTTCTTCTCTACTATCTATTTAAAAAATGAAGATTTTTCTTCTCTACTATCTATTTAAAAAGAAGATTTTTCTATGTTTTATTTGATCGCTCGTTTCGTCTAATTTTTTCTGGACCATTTTACCTTTTCACCAAATCACATAATAGACACAAATGCCACAGTACCGATTTCTTTATAATGAGTGTTTCGTTTTCTACCATCCGGTGCACTTGGCGGTGTAGTCCTCCACGGAATTTGTGGACGCCGCGACGTGTCCTCCCACCGATTCCTCTTCCGTTGGTTCCACGGCCGGCACGCAGGCTTGGTGTAGCCCCGCATCATCGGCGCTCGAATTCTCCATTCACGTGCTTCTCTTCAGCGCTCTGGCTCCCTCCGATCTTAGAGGTAGAGGGAGGGAGGCGTTACGTGGTTGCTATGTCGTATCTCGACCTTCCTTGGTGGCGACGGGGTTTCTCCACGGCCTTCCCTCCGCATGCTGTGACCTGCATTGAGGCCGAGATGGCAAGACCATCCTCACGCCTGCCACTACTTGTTCCATCCTCCTTGGATTCGGGATTAGAGCTGCTGCATAGGTTGACGAAACTGGTCGTTCAACGGCACCTCGTCGCACACTGCCTATCCTCCTCGGAATGTAATTGATTATGCTTTATGATCTTCATTTTGACAGGTTGTATTCATTCTGGTTCCAATCAATTTCTACAGGCAAATCTTGGTGTCTTATGTGATACTACTGCATTGGTTTGGGAAATTCTTGAACTGACAATACCCGATGCAGCCATGTGAGTTCCCTTATACTCTGAGACCTCATCTCTCTACTCTTTAAGTAATAATCCATGTGCTAGATGTATGTGTACCCTTGTTTTCTTAAATTATTTATGTGTATAAATGATTCCAGAACATTGTATGCGGTAGGTTATTGAGAGGAGGCAGACTGGAAGTGTGAAACAGTTGTTTACGTGTTCATGTCTTTAACAACTAGATGATACTCCGCGTGTTGCTGCAGGAATGGTGACACACAACACCAATGGAAGGAGCCATAAACCGACGTTCATGGAAATATAATAACATGTAAATTTGAATGAATTTGACAATTGTTAAGCTACAATTCAAAAGAATTACAAAGTAAAAAAAGGAACATGAATATATATAGTAAGAGAGAGAAGTAGAGGGACATTAAGCGAAGATGCTGGATGGATACACATAAACTCATAAAAATAAAGTTTGTATTGCTACGTCTTGGTGACTGGCATATTGCCAAAACATGACTCGTCAGAGTTTATACGGTAATAAGATGCTACCGGACTTGTCTGAATTTGTACAGTTGCAAGATACTTCCAGACTTTCCTCATTATTTTGATATACAATTGATGGTACAGGCCCTGACCCAACTTCCAGATCTTCTGCACTCACTGGAATTCCTTTTGTGACGGAGAGTGGCCCATTTAGCATTGACATGCAATGATTTTCTACAGATAGAAAAGGAACAAACAGTTACTACAAATGTTCAGAGGAATTAATTTGATGCCTGTTTTGGAGCTGCAGTCTAAGCCAAAAAGAAGGTATATCAGCTACCAGCAATTTTTAGCGAAACACAACTATATACATATTCGTTTTACTATCTCTTAATTGTGGAAGAACGGAAAAGCAAGGAGTGAGCCATTGGAGCATAATTTTTGTGGACATTTGCACTTTACCTTGACGGAAACTCAAGTTTGAAACAACAAGTGATTTTTTCTTCAAGTTTGATAAGCCTCAAGATTCAAAAGGTAGTATAAGATACAGGAAAGCACACTGGCATATATGAAAACTAAGACTCATCTTACGAAACTGTCGCATTTGTTTTCAGTGATTGAACGTGTGCAAACAGAAGCCACAATAATTTTCTTTCAAGTAGAAAAAGACACAATTATATACTGAAACTCAAACATTGTTTACAAAGAAAAAGAATAAACAAAAAATAATGCATCTTGGTCCCTTCTAACCTGCAGACATCTAGCTACAAAAATTGAATGGAGGATTAAATGGATTAGAATACCTTCAACGATCTCAAGGTAATTTTTTTTATTGTGGCCAGCCTCAATCATATATAAATGGTACATGATTAGAATACAAGACATATGCTGGCAGGTTTATACAACACCATACCACTACGTGTACAACTAGGTTAGCCTAACATATACAATTTATCACCCTCCCTCAATCTCAACCGAGATAGCAAGGTTGAGATTGCGTCTAAAAAATTGAAACAGTGGTAAAGGAAGAGGTTTAGTAAATATGTCAGCATGCTGATACTTGGAGGAGATGAAGCAAATCTGTAACAACTTTTGGGCAACCCTTTCTCAAACAAAATGAAAATCAAACTCAATATGTTTAGTGCGAGCATGAAAGACTGGGTTGGATAACAGGAAGGTTGCGCCAATATTGTCATACCATAGAACAGGTGAACTACTCTGAGATACCCCAAGTTCAGCCATCAGAGCTTGTACTCATATCAGTAAGTGCTTTATACTAAGACTTTGTACTGAAACGACCTGTTTAGCATATCCCTCGGTTAATCGCTGATCATCAGAATTACTAGCCCAATCCGCATCAGAAAACGCAAGCAGAAGATCTGGAGATGATGTAGAGCGTCTCAACAACAAGCCATATGACAAGGTGCTCTGAACATACCGCAAGATAATCGAGGAGCAGAAAGATACTGACACACCTTGTTCACTGCAAATGACAAGTCAGCCTGGTCATAGTAAGATATTGTAATCCTCCAACAATACTGCGATAGCGGGTAGACTCCTCAGCAGAAAGAAGTGTGCCATAAGTAGAGCATTGTTTATTAGTAGGAGTCATAGAGTTGTAACCGGGGTGGACTTGAGAAGCCCAGCTCGTCGCATAAGCTCAGAAGCATACTTCTGCTGACACAATACCAAGAAAGTAGTGTAACTCGCCAAGATCTTTAAGAGCAAACGAGGAGTAGCAGCAGATGAAGAACTCACCGGCCACTATGATGTCATCCACATATACCAGTAAATAGAGTGTAACGTTTGGTTTCCGGATAATGAAGAGAGATGTATCCTCAGTAGAAGCTGCAAATCCAAGGCCATGAAGAACATAACTAAAACGTGCATGCCAAGCACGTGGAGCATGTTTGAGTCCATAGAAGGCCTTGTCAAGCGACAAAGATACTTAGGATGTGTAGAATCCTCAAAGCCAAGAGTTTGACACATGTATACCTCTTCTTCAAGAACACCATGTAAGAAGGCATTCTGAATATCCAATTGTCGGAGTTGCCATCCCTGATGAAGAGCCATGGGCAATAGTGTGCGGATAGTAGTAGGTTTAACAGCATGGCTGAAAGTGTCCTCATAGTCCAAACTATAGCGCTGCTTGAACCCTTTGGCAACTAGTCGAACTTTGTACCTCTCGATAGTGCCATCATACTTTTGTTTAATCTTAAACACCCACTTGCAGTCAATGATATTGATGCCAGTCTGAGGGGGAACCAGTCGCCACCTCTTGTTGGTATGAAGAGCTGAGAATTCAGCTTCCATAGTGACGCGCCAGTATGTGATCACATGGCATGCATCGTGATGACCACGGGGTTCAATATGGACAAGATCACCAACGCGAGAGGTGTGCCACATGACTGTGTCGTCGGTGCGCTGCTTCGGGTTGCGAACACCACACATGAGCCACGTGGTGACACCCTGTCGAGGAGCAGGTGACAGAGGTTGATCAGGAGTCACGTGCTATGTAGTCGAAGCAGTAGTCCCGGGAGAGGGCACATGCGATGATGGGCCAGCCTACGGAGATGGGTCGTTCGGGGCAGAGCCCGGCGTAGAAGGCCCGTCGTCAGCCTGCCATGCATGGTCGGGCGCGACATGCAGCTGATCGACGTTTACGTCGGAGGCACCATGATCGACATGCTCCACGCCACAATCAGTAGGACTCGGCACCGCACGATCATCCAGTAACTCAAGTCGAGCTCCCCGCCCCAAACCACCAGCACGGCGCTGACCACCAACACGCGCCCTCCCACTCACGAATCTTCCATCAGTAGGAACGCGAACACGGGCACGCATAGCCGACCGCACAGACGCACCATCGCACTACTTTACCTTATCGATGTAGTAGAGAAAGAGCCAGGGAAGGTCGAGGAGGAGATCCAGGCGAAGTAGAGGAAGATATCCTCCATGAGGAGGAGCAACCGGAGGTGCAACGGCGTTGGAGAAGTGTCGACGACAAAGCCTAGGGCGACACTAGGGTTTCGTGGGCGCGAGCGCAAGGGCGCGGCCGAGCATTGTGGTGGCGGGAAAACGGAAGAGAAGGAGAAGGCAGAGCACCGCACGACGGGATAAACGTGGCCAGGGAGGGGAGTAGGACGGTGCTGGCGGCGATGTAGAGAAGCAGACCAAAGAAACATGAGAGGTGGGGGCAAATCAATTCATTGATTCTAGACCCAATGCATCATTAAGCGAGATTTTGGCTTACTCCTATGCAAACACTACAACCACACACGTAAGGTGTTTCCAAGCCTCCTAAAAATGCTAGACATCGTCCAAACACTACACACAAAAAACACAACAGGAGTAAGGATACACGTGTCAGCAGGCTGTGGACTTAAAAGAAATTCAAAATTATGTGAAAAAAGAAGTGTGTTAATGTAGAAAGCTGCCGACGAGGAAACTGTCTAATGGAGGAGGTAGGCCTGCTGACATCACATCCATCCTGATGCACTTTAAAAAGAATTGAGATGCCACCAGAGGACCAAAGAATAAGGAAAACAAAAGTTTCAAGGTATTTTGGAAAAGTTAACGGCCGTCGTGATAGGCTGATTAACTTATAGTACAGTAGCACTCTTTGTACAAGACCCGCTGAAGTATCTCTGAGTAAAGCCGTGGTATTTTTGGGGATTTCATTTCTGGCTACGTAATATGTTACTTTTGATTCCGATTGATAAGTTAGCTTATACATATGATTCTACCAAAACAGAACCTCTGCCGCCTCCTAAACCTAGCGCCCTCTACACCTCCGCTTTCTCTATAGATCGGTTTCCTCTCCTCCGGCCGATCTCGCCAGTGTCAGGAGGGGTGGGAAATCCGATTTATGTGTGGAGTTTTTATTGGAAGTAGTATTTTCTAGGGATTTGGTAATCATCTTTTTGTTGGCACCCGTCTCAATGGAGATGACATCCTCTACAATAAGTGATTTTCAGCTCTTCATTCGACAATGGGATCTCCTTCTCAATGTTAATGGTGTTGTTGGAAGATTACAATTTTCTAGGCATAGCTTTCTGATCCTGCTTTACCAGATCTATTTTGGATCTTTCTCATGGTTTGCCACGAGGATGATTGTCCTTGTAATATTTGTCTCGGCTTCTACGTACTGACCAATGGTGATTCGTACTCTCGGCTCCCCAATGATGTTGACAAAGTTGTCCGGTTATTTTGCCATGACATTGTGGCTCAAACTAAAATTATTGAATAACCTTCGTTGGTATTTACAAGTTTGTATTTTGATATTTACGTCTGCCTTCTAGAAAATATAAGATTACGTTATGGAAGAGAAATATTTGAAAACCTCAAGAATTTACTTTTTAGATTTTATTTTGTAATTGCTGGAGAAAACTCATGTATCTCTATTATTTGCATATGTGATATTGATTGTAAAAGAAAAATTATACATACGATTTATTTCTTCTCACTGTTTTCCTTAGCTTTACCTTTGCAGGGCTTTGCCTGTCATCGTTTCACCTTTTAATAGTCTGTATCCGGGTCACTAACCAGCATTCATAGTTCAATAAATTGTGTGCACAATTCTAACAACTCTGCTCATTTCAGATCACCGATGCCTAAGCCCTCGAGGAGACCACTGAGACGAAGACACTGAGTGTTTACTCGTCCTCTTATCTTGATGACTGTTTTTGTCTTTCCGTTGCGATTTCTGGTTCATGAAGGTGATACGTTTACATTTACCGCTTGGCTTGCCATTTTCAGACAATCATAACCTCTGTTCGCTTTTGAGAGAGTTATAACCCCTGTCTTGGATCTATCATGTGTTGCATTGGAATGTTTTGCATCATAATATGCTATGCCTTACTGTCAAGTTGTCCAAAAGTTGTCTTGCAGTTTTTAGTTGCTCAAACAGTCTTCATGGCGTCCCACATGTCAGCATCTTATGATTAATTGTTCGTTTCATAGCCGATATCAAGCTTAGAACCGCTTAGAGAGGGAGGGAGAGAGAGTTGCTTGTGACAAGTGAAGAAAAATCAAGAGATGTGCTATTGTGGAACTAGTGCATCATAGTTCTTTTCACAATGAACTTTGGTCAATTTGTTTCCCCCCAAAAGACCGAGAAGAACAATCATGATAAAACCAAGACCACTGATATATATGATCCATCGATCAACAACTGTTCATGCATTGGGGGATTGTCTAACCTAATGTATTGGCACCAGATATCAAAAATGCCCACATCCTATAGTCCTTGCACCAACTTCCTAACAAAATTCCAGGCAACGACATGATATTTTTCTAACTTTGCCCCCTGTCTTCCTCCGCTTATGTTCAATTTGAAGAAAACTAGGAGGTTCTGTTTTTCCTCACGGGTTCCTGGTGTGACATATCTGATCCTGACACTCTCATCAGAACAACAGCCAATCAATGGATCATGCTCTAGACACTCTGATCAGAACTGCTGCGACAAGAGTCCTCCTAAGCCGCCAATGTGGCAGATTTTGCAAAGACACCAATCGAACATCTACTCGACACTATCAAGAGCCATGCTTATCAACTATTATCCCGTAACAGCCACGATCCCACGGGGGTGGCATGAAGTGCAGAGTTGCAAGCTTATTTCTGCTGCACCTGTGCATTCTTCACAAGCTTCCGGGCTCGTAAGGGGTACCGGCGGGCTCTGGTTTCGTTCGAGGGCCTGCTCGGTTCTGCTGTGGTACCTTTGATAGTGTCAGGAGGCTGCAGCTCAACAACCTCTGACAGAGGTAGCTGTCGCTTACTGGAACTGTGGGTACCTTGTTGACTATGATCTGATGATTTGTGTGTCGAGATCAGCCTCAAATTTTCCTGAGCTTCCTCTTCATCTGTGTTGCTCTCTTCTATATCTGCATCAAGGGAATAGCGAAGATGGTAAGTTTTCAGGGACTAACATCACTGTGACGTCCTTTATTTCTTCACATACGTACATGAAAAGTGACAAGAAAACTAATACACTTCACTGAATTGGATTAATCAAATATCAGAGCTGTGCTCAGGCAACAAAGTAACTAGAACTAAGATTCCAGATTTTTGGATACGGGAAAAGACCCACTACCCGCATGGGTAGCTACGCACCCCTGCATTATACCAATATCAAGCCATATTAACTTGTATTAGCTTGTTTTCCTAGTAGAACGTGGAATTCTGGTGTACAAAAGTGGTTTCCAAATTTTGGTTTGAACTTTTCTTTGTCAAAGTCAACTCCTATTCAAAAAGTCAACGCAAATACGTTGGTGAGTTGACTTGGACCAAAAAAATATTCATATCAAAATTTTGAAACCACTTTTGTACACCAGAAATATGTGTTCTACTAAGAAACCAAGCTAAAACAAGTTAATATGGCTTGAATATTGGTATAATGCAGGGGTACGTAGCTACCCATGCGAGTAGTTACTTGGATAATGTGGTCAATAATATGGATGATTACTAATTTGTTAGTCAAAACATTAGGACAACTCACTTAAAGGAAAGTAGAAAGACCACATGGCACATTAACCTATTGCCTTTTAATTTTCAAGTTTCAACACCTAGATCAATGTCTAGAGACAGAGTAACTCTCTTAATCTATGTAATTCAACTAGCCTGAAAAGTTATCCTTGTGTTTCCTCTAATTTCCTCATGATAATGTACTTGTTGTCTTGAAAATATAATGATTCAGTGTGGCTTAATGTTTGTTACTTTCCAACTTATGATCTTCGCTCTCTAGAATTATGTTCAGTACTGAAAACTCCAATCCAACATGAAATTTCATTTGACCAAAGTTTCCTAATGTGCATTACAGATTTATAGCAATACAATATCCACAAAAGATCAGCAGTACCAGTAGGATGAATCAGATGAGCAGCATGCCAGCTTTTCCCATTTACCTGACACCATAAATAGACACACTATAAGATGTCCACAAAAATAGACAATAAATTATGTTTTATTTGAGGAATATATAAAAGAATCCGCTAAATTCAATAAACCAACCCAAACTGGTCAAGAATCACCCTCAACACCCTACGACAAACATGAGTTAACAAAATGTATTTAGAAGCTAGACCTTGGGCATTAGAAACTTACCGCTGAAAGAGGTACAGTCCAACCTTCAATGATAGACCAATCAAGCGCGGGCCTCAGGTCCTTATGGTTAGCGGCATGAGGGGGCCCACCTTCACCTATGGGAGGTTCGAACAGAACCACCTGTAGAAAAATGTCGAGCAGGAAAATGTGAGTATTTATCTCTGGTAAATTTTGTTATAATCTTGGCCAGAAAACATATAATCAGCATGAAAACATGGTGATTAAATGATAGCATAATTTGTCCCACTTCAAATTTTAATCGTTGCACAGAACTTGGAAATTCTTATGATGGGATTTTATCAGTGTGTCATCTTCATCATCAAGAAAGTTGATTGTGCACTACACGACTACCAGCCCATAACACCATTGGACCACCAGGTAACAAGCAAAAGAACTTAACTGAAGTATCGATAGGACAGATTCACGAAACATAGTGGTCTATGATAACAGTGAACAACAAGAAAGTCGATATGGGCAAGAACAAATTCCTGGCTTAAACAGCAAATTATTAAATGTTTACCTCAGCCACATCTTCACTGATCAACCTAACAACTTTTGCAGTCCAGTAACAATCTTCACACAACCATTCAACTGAATCACCTACTTTCCAGGTATCGTGAACACTGGCTATCAGCTTGCTCTTTGGGAAGTCCTTAGGAACTTGATCTCCCCTATACCAATTAGGAAAGGGAGGACGCAACATGATTTGACTACCCGCACTTGATTTCCTTTTCTGGCATGCTGAGTTGAAAGGGTTCTTTTGAAATACTCGAACCCATTCGTTGGCTGCAAAGGAAGGTCATGAGGAGTAACTATATGAGGTATACAGAGAATCAATGTTCATAGTCTTGATCAGATTCAAGTGTTCCAAGATCTGCTGGTGTCTAGCCACCAGTATAAGGGTAAAACTGATCATGACAAGAATTTTTGCCATACTTACAGGCACCAACTTAACTGCCCCCCTCCAGTCAAGACCAACATTTGGGCAAGAAAGCACATGCTTTGGAGGGTACTGGACAAATGGTGCACTGATTGATGAGTTGTCGGGTAAATTTAAATGCAAGGTATAGTCATACTAGATGTTTCCATGTTTTTACTAGCTCTGTAGATTAGAGTATATGCTTCGCAATATCCTGCTCAAAACCAAACTCGTCAATTCTGATATGTACAGCATGCTCCATTTTTGGGGAGATATAAAGGGAGGGATCACATGGTTTTTCAAGTGCTGCATGATCTATCGCATTAGAGGTAAAACAGTATTTGCTAGACATCATACATGATCGACTAAAAGCTGGAAAAAATATTATAAGATATTTAGAACAGAGATGTTTCTTGATTATATATTGTATAATTCCAGCTGGACTGGGGGCACTACACAGAAAAAAGTTAAGTAACATAGCTTAACATGTGGGCATATTTCTAGATTGAAAAAAAAACTAAAGAAAATCATTTCCATACATAACATGTTCTTGTTTAAATGTTGGATATTCCTCTGATATAAATAGAAGTGTGTAATTAGAAAGTCCACTTGCAAGAATCGCGTGCATAATATAAAATATAGTAGCTGTCTCCAGGCCTGAGTGGTGCATACAAGGATAATTCCAACGTTTGAAGTACAAATTATATCTACCAAAATGAAAACCATGGTGCTTGGGCCACCATATCCTTAAGCTAAGAGTTCAAGAATGGGTCGTCAAATTGATTTATTGCATGTAGTTCCTTCACAATCTCTCTTCAAACAACCAAAGGATATGCAAAAGAAAAGGTTGCACAAGAGAGAATAGGGCTAGTATAAAGATAAGCTTACCTTCTTCAGTATAGTCAATATACTCCAAGTAATACTCAAGGTGCCCAGATTCTGTGACACGCATATCATTTATCTGAAAAATAATGCAATATGTGTTAGTAAAGTCCCACGCCTTACTTTGGAATGAGTAAAGGGAAGTGTTTTGTCTATAGTCCATGAGATCATGGTCAAGCGGTAAGAGCTTATGTTTTATTTACTGTTACTATGAAAGTAGTAGCACACCAACAAATTATATTGGCAAGAAATCTTTATCATCTATATTTTGCATTATGTATTCAAGTACACAAGATTCAACCAAACTTCTCTATTGCCTTTACTTGTACCCAGCAGTAAAATAACCCAGAAGTGTAGCATAGACCTTTGTCCACACAGAGGCAAATGGTCACGAGTTTTATTCTCGCAAAATACTTGTCAGTGTGCTAGCTGTGTGGATTTCATTATGATTTTCTGATATTTAAACAAGTGAACTATGAGTCATGAGCCTTAAGATGATTAGTTCACAGTAAGGTGAAGGTCGATATATTAAACAATGTACTCTACTCGGAAACAACTTAGTAAGAAAAAATGTGTACTTATTATCAGCCTTCAAGAGGACAACTGTTGTTACTCGGTCATCTTTTAATGATCACTTCAGCTATTACTAAATATAAGATAAAGTTCAGCTCAAAGGCATGGTATGAAAGTTCCACCGGCTCGAGGAAGGCTGAAGATAGGTGTAGGTCCAAAGAGCGAGGTGCCACCTGATCAAGACCTAAGGAGGCTCCACGATGGAGGTGTCTGCATATGACCCACAACTCTGGGGAGGAAGTAAGCCTGGTGAGTAACTATTATCCAAAATTGTGGGGAAAATGTATGCGGAGGCCCGTGGCTACCTTTATTGGAACATGCACCACTGGACCGCGCACATGAGTACATGACCAAAGACTAAATAAAGTTCAGAAATAAAATAAAATCCGAGAAGAAAGATGCCCCACAAGGATAAAGAACTGGAGAAGTAAAGAGTTCAGGTCCACCCTATTCCATGATCCAAATCCATAAGCAATGGTCTAAGATCCTGCCCTTCATTTTTCCCTCCCACGAAGGCTGATGGTGGTCGTTTAAATCAACCAGGCTCTAGACCTATATAAACCACACTTGGGAGCAAACTTGGGAATTGGGGAATAGATAGGGTTTTGGGCGTGTGAGGCTGCCAGCAGGACCCGCGAGCAATATCCGATGTGGCGGTAGGTGTCGGCGCTCCCCACCGGCCCTTGTGCGTAGGGGCCGGCATGGGGTTGGCGGAAGTTTTATTGGGCTCCAAACTGTGCCAGTGGATTATGGGGGCCACCGGTGTGAGCCCAAAATGTAGCACGCACCCCAATAGGCCTATTGGGGGTGCTATTGGGGCTGCAGGCTCTAGACCTATATAAACCACACTTGGGACCATTTATAACCATAGTCTCTTTGACCTAGTTCGTGCAGAAGATTCTATAAAGAGAATGAGGTAGTTACCCAGAGAGTATTGTAGTGATATCCTAAGAACCTATCTTGACCCTCTCAACCTTGTGTTGTTTGGATCCAGTCGTAGGGCAACCGAGTTTGTATAGATATCCATATGTCGCTATTTGCATCCACATACAACGACCCTTTCTGATGCTAGCGTACCCACGAGTTTCACTATAACAACAAGTAGAGGGAAATGGTGTGAGGAATTAGCTCAAGTATTACAAGTGCACAAAGAATAAGCGGCATGTGCACTCTGCTACCACTAGGGAAATACATTCTCCTCTAAATATTTGGATTGAACACATAAGAATCATGGCACACTTGTCTCACAAAGTACTTATGGTATTACAATTTTGTTTAGCCAGGTAAATATATAGCAATAAATATAATTGGTCAACCTTCTACTTTAGAGACCATTTTGATGCGGAAACACATGCAGGGAGAGTAGTTATTTGCTTCCTGAATTACTGAAATCCAAGGTTAAAAAGGCGCTGAGAGAGCAGTGAGGCACGCTCAGAGGAACTGAAGCTCAAGTGTTTTGCATGGAACCATACAGATAGAAATTGTTTAGCCGGGTAAATATATAACAATAAAAATTATTGGTCAACCTTCTACTTTAGAGACCATTTTGATGCGGAAACGCATGCAGGAAGAGTAGTTATTTGCTTCCTGAATTACTGAAATCCAAGGTTAGAAAGGCGCTAAGCGAGCAGTGAGGCACGCTCAGAGGAACTGAAGCTTAAGTGTTTTGCACGGAACCGTACAGATAGAAAATAGGGAAGCAATTCAGGGCATCCAGGAGCAGAGAAGTGGAGGAGAGTGGTGTTTGCTCCGAGGAAGGAGAGACGGCGGAGGCAGGGAAGGGACTACGCCGGTAGTGCCACCTTTTTTGCTGTGCATGTGTGCGTGAAAGTGAAGACGTGGGAAAAAGAGATAACAGAGTAGATGGACAACTCAGATTAGAAATGATAAATAGTTCGGATTGGGTTAGAGAACTAGGGTTCGATAGTGTGCCTCACTAGGCCAGCTCTGTAGGAGGAAAGAGATCGTTAGCATGAGTCTCGTATGCCCTAAACTGCGCTAATGGGCCTTGTCAGCGCTTAAGTAGCCGCTTAGGGCCTAAGCAAAGCGTTTTGCCATTGCTCAACGCTTAGTTACGTTTTTTGAACCATGAAATCATACAAGTACTAATATAAATTAGACGTCCCACCTTGGAGCGAAACCATGCACCTCTGTAACCTTCAACAAAGGTCTTTGATTCTGCGAAATCTCCAATTTCAAATGGAAGAATTAGATCCATGTCCAGCCAATCTGAAGGTATTACCAAAAAAAATATACAAGGGGTGTTAGAATATGATAAAGCGCTAAATCAAAAACGACATTTGTTCAAATCGCACCATGTTCGAATATGATAAAGCGCTAAATCAAAAACGATATCTAGTAACAACAGGTCATGTGTAACACTAGTAAATCAAGCTGCGAATGTATCACAACAACCGCAAGCTTGATTCTGTAGTATTCGAATCAAAGTTATCCAAGACCATGCGCAACTATAGCAAAGTCAAAGAGTAGCGAGAGTGAAAATGGCCAGACAATCCAATGGAATACAAATCATCATCAATGTTACAGTAGACCATTCGTCACCTTGGCGGGCTTTTCTAGGACGTGGTAGAAATTTAGATACCACTATCCCGATGCATTGTTTCTCAAGTGTTGTACCTAAACGAGCTTTCACTTAATTGGATCTGGGACCGCACTTGCATTTTATCATGCTAGGCTATTTGTGGCATAAATTAACCTGATCCATTTTTTTTTTAGAGATACACAAGGATGAATATACGAATTCTAAATATACTGGTGTTCATACAAAAAGTATGAATACATTAGCACCAAAGGATATATTTCGGGCTGACTGTATCAATTCATGAAGGTAAGTGACTCTAGTTAAACTCACACATACACAAGGATGAAGATACGAATTTAAATCATACTGGTGTTCATATAAAAAGTACCAACACATTAGCATCAAGATGTATTTCGGGCTGAATGGATCAATTCATGAGCATAAATTATTTTGGCCCAACCAAGTAGTTTTTCAGTGCTTTTGTGTCAAGCTACACCCCGGATGTTAGAATATGTCCATAGTATAACGGCAAGCCGCTGTGAGTGAACACAATTGGTACAGTCAACATCAAACATGCATGGAAACGATAGTTAGCCTTAATCTAATAGTTTACACGGGCATCAGGGCATCAGGGCATCCACTGATACTCATCCTTGTAACTTCAACCCAGGAGATGTACATTTCAATTTCAGCAACTCTGTTTGATGGGAACTACCGTGCCAAACGGAACAAAACGGTATAGTATAAGATAAGTTGAGAATCTGCTGTGATTAAATCACCGATTGAACTCGGCGGTGAGATTGGGCAGTAGGTGGAGAACTAGGGCAGGGGTAGGGCGATGGGGCGGGGCGGAGCGGGACAGGAAGATGGCAGGGGTCACGGCGTGGGGCGGGCGATAGGCGGCCGCCGGCGCGCAGAGGCAGAGGCAGAGGCATAGCAGAACAGAGCAGGGCGCGACGGAGATATGCGAGGATCTGAGGAGGGCAGGGGCGCGCGCACCTGCAGTCCGCGGAGCCGGAAGGTCCGCTGCTCCTCCGCCGCCGCCGCACGCTCCGGGGCCGGGATTACGGCCGCCGGCGTCGTCTCCTTGTACAGTGGCGGCACGGCGCTGCGCCGCGGACACGGAAATCTGCGGCAGTTACTAGTCCTATTCAGGGCATGGTGGGAGCAGATGCGGAAATCGGTGGCATTTCTTAGGATGGAAGGCATTTATTCAGGGCAGGGCGTGGTGAGATGAAATCGGTGGCGGCTGCGCCGTTTTTTTGCCTTGGAAGAGAAGAAGAGAAAGCCTTGTTTTCCGTTAGTCCGTCCGTGCGTGAGAGTCTGCGCCAACACGTCATCGGCGCCGTCGGTGGGGTCGAATGTTTGCTGCGCACGCGAGAACAAATTCCCGTCGCCATTCCAATATTTCACGATGGAAATTACTATACTGCGCATCCGTCTAATAATTACAAGACCTCGATCCGATTTGGTCTTGATCGGTTGGTTCTAAATGGTTGGTGATTTCTGTAGCAACAGAGCAGAGTAGTGACTCTTTCTTTTTTTAACCAAAATCTTGAATTGAGCCTGATTTTGAATTAACGAAAGCATGAACCAGCTAAAAGATACACCATAAGTTGTAGCGCACACGCAAAACGCACACTAAAACCAACAATGGAAGATATAACACAAAAATAAACGCCACCTGAAGCGTCAACTTAAACTAGGTTGATGGAGCCTTGTCTTCTATTGCACCAGAGCGACCACGTGCCAAGTCCACGCAAACAAGTCTCCACCGCACAGGAACTCGACAACGGGCCATCACCCTAGCATAACTTGAGAATCCAAAGGAGAAGGGGTCTTGCGGCGATGCCTCGAAAATGTGCATGGCGTGAGAGCGC
>NC_061511.1:62880095-62890267 GCF_022539505.1 Lolium rigidum
ATTTTTGTAAACAATGTTTGAGTTTCAGTATATAATTGTGTCTTTTTCTACTTGAAAGAAAATTATTGTGGCTTCTGTTTGCACACGTTCAATCACTGAAAACAAATGCGACGGTTTCGTAAGATGAGTCTTAGTTTTCATATATGCCAGTGTGCTTTCATGTATCTTATACTACCTTTTGAATCTTGAGGCTTGTCAAACTTGAAGAAAAAATCACTTGTTGTTTCAAACTTGAGTTTCCGTCAAGGTAAAGTGCAAACGTCCACAAAAATTATGCTTCAATGGCTCACTCCTTGCTTTTCCGTTCTTCCACAATTAAGAGATAGTAAAACGAATATGTATATAGTCGTGTTTCGCTAAAAATAGCTGGTAGCTGATATACCTTCTTTTTGGCTTAGACTGCAGCTCCAAAACAGGCATCAAATTAATTCCTCTGAACATTTGTAGTAACTGTTTGTTCCTTTTTTATCTGTAGAAAATCATTGCATGTCAATGCTAAATGGGCCACTCTCCGTCAGAAACGGAATTCCAGTGAGTGCAGAAGATCTGGAAGTTGGGTCAGGCCTGTACCATCAATTGTATATCAAAATAATGAGGAAAGTCTGGAAGTATCTTGCAACTGGACAAATTCAAACAAGTCCGGTAGCATCTTATTACCGTATAAACTCTGACGAGTCATGTTTTGGCAATATGCCAGTCACCAAGACGTAGCAATACAAACTTTATTTTTATGAGTTTATGTGTATCCATCCAGCATCTTCGCTTAATGTCCCTCTACTTCTCTCTCTTACTATATATATTCATGTTCCTTTTTTTACTTTGTAATTCTTTTGAATTGTAGCTTAACAATTGTCAAATTCATTCAAATTTACATGTTATTATATTTCCATGAACGTCGGTTTATGGCCCCTTCCATTGGTGTGGTGTGTCGTCATTCCTGCAGCAACACGCGGAGTATCATCTAGTTGTTGAAGACATGAACACGTAAACAACCTCCTCTCAATAACCTACCGCATACAATGTTCTGGCATCATTTATACACATAAATAAATTTAGAAAACAAGGGTACACATACATGTAGCACATGGATTATTACTTAGGGATTTCTATTTTCGTGCCCTCGGGTCCTTAGTTGTGCTCAGTTTTCCCCAGCTCCTTAGTTTTTCCTCAGTTTTCCCCCAGTGCTTGTTTGAAACCCGCAGAAGCAGCTCAGACGGCAGGATTCCCGTTAAGTTGACCGCTCCGTGCTGACGTGTGGGGCCGCGTCGTGTGGGCCCGCGTCGCGTGGGGCTGGTAGAAAGGGACCGCGTGGGACAGGACGAGATAGCGTTTGGTTGCACGTGAGCAGGAGCTGGGTTTTGTCTCTCTCGGCCATTGGCATTTCCCTTTTAAGAGTACCTTTTCCGCCTCCTTCTCTCTCGCCTTTTTTCACCTAATTAGTATCAAATCTAGAGAAGCTTGCATTTCTGTCTTTCTTCAATTATTATTTGTGCCTTTTGGCCCTTGTTGTTTGCCCAATATGGCAGCAAATCTAGTAGGGAGCCCAATCTAGTACTCCATCTGGTTCATATGTATGTAGTTAAATCTAGAAGCAAATCTACAGGGAATGTACGATAAATTCACAAGGTCATATAGTAGAATAGGGATAGATAATATAGATAATAAGCTGCATTCAGCAGCCAAACATAGTAGGGTTCGAGGTTCTTCACAGCAGTACAACACCATCATACTAACAACATAACAACGAGGGATCCCTAGCTAACAACAAAGGGATCCCAACAACAAAATGGAGGAGACAGCAGCAGCACACGTCCAGGACTCCGCCTACCCCATCTGCCTCTGCCTCCACTTGTTGCTCCCCTTGGGAGCCTTGGGCTTGAGCGAAGGCATGCGCCCGCCGGGAGATCTCCACCCGACCTGGATGCTGCGGAGGTGCATGCCGAGCGCCAAGTGCTTGGCGCGGAAGGAGTTGGGGTTCACCGACGCGCCGACCTTGGGGTTGGTGTGGCCGATGTTCTCGGCATGCGTGAGGAGGCAATTGAAGTCAGTGCCGCCGAGCCTCCTAGTGCAGAAGGGGCAGCTGTAGACACCCTTGGCGATGGCGAGGTAGGAGACGTACTGGCCGACCTGCAGCCTCCGCAGCACCTGGTGAGTCTTGACGTCATGGTGCTCGTCGTCGCTGCCGACGTCGCTGCCAGACAGTTGATCCATATCAAACGGGAATTTATTAGTGAATGAGTTGCAACGATGTCTAACGTGCATGATAACAAAGTTAGGAAAATCAGAGGCAGCCTCAGTTAGAGTGGACATGATTATATGTCTACAGGGACGGTGTAAGCGAACCAAAGCTCATGCACAACAGATTTGTACACAGAAATGGTTCGCTGAACCCTCCCTGTAAAAATCTGTGCCCACCGATTCATCATAGGCAAAGAAACAGATTCCGGATCTGAACTTGAACACATTCCGGATTATTTGCAAAATTAAACGGTTGATATCTTTTGATTCGTGCATAAAACAACCGATTGAGATCCTATGATTACTTGCATAAATTAACTGATTGAGATCCCATTATTACTTGCATAAATTAACCGAACGGCCGAACCCCAAATCTTAAACGAAATCAAGGAGGGATCAAAGCAAAATGGAATAAAATCGGCGCAAATATTAGCCCAATACTCATCCATCCACAGATCCATCTACACCAGCACAAATAGGGTTCAAAAAGGAAGCAAACCGTAGTTACCTCGTTCCATGGGTCCTCCATGGAGGTGTCGTAGGGGTTCGGGGGCGGGACGTACGGCACCGGCTCGTAGGGGTCATATCCCGGCGGGATCTGACCGCGACCGGCGGCAGCAGCCTCCGATGCACCGGCGGAGGCGGCGGCGACGTCCGTTGAGGGTACGGCGTCGAAGAGGGAGGCGTCGCGCTTGGAGCCGACGGCGCCGTGGACGATGGGATTGGCATTCTCCTTGTCCATCTCGCCGGCATAGGAGAGGGAGAGGGAGAGGGTTTTTTGCTTTGGAGAAGATGATGGGACGTGAGAGGGGCGGCGTTGCGTAGGCGAGTGAGAGTGACAGAGATAGTGGGAGGAGGCGTCTATAAAGGCAAGGGGTGGTTAATGTGACCCGCGTCCTACGCGTCCACCGCTGCACGTCTGCACGTCTTGGACTTCTGCAATGCGCCACGCGTCCATGATTGCACGTCTTCGACTTCTGCACCGCGACCGGCGTCTACGCTTCAACAATTGCACGTCTTTCATTTCTGCACCGCAACACGCGTCCTCGAGTCTAACCCTGGAAATTTAGATATACTCAGGTATAACCTCGAGTATTATACTAGCATTTTTTGTGTGCTCAGTTTTCCCCTTGAGTGCTAATGCGGCTAGTGCAATATGCTCGGTTTTACCCTCAATTAGCTGGTCAACGGAGCACGGTCAACAAATGGGATTAACTAGTTAAATGAGTCATTTAATGTGCAAAAAATTCCGAAAAATAGTGGCACATACTCATGGAGTCTTTACCACAAATTGCCAGTTCTCAAAACATAGATAAGTCATAGATAAATCAAGTTTTACCACAAATTGCCACTTCTCAAAGGCCTTCTCAAATCACCTAGTAGCTATGAAGGTGCATGGTTTTCCATAATAAGCCCTTCCCAATACAGCTTTCCCCAAAACATACTTCATCTAAATGAGGCCACAATTCTCACACTCATGTATATTTGTATTGCAAATAGTTTGAGATAGGCCAAGATGGGTTTTATTGTACAAAACACGCATTTTCCATTTTTTAAATCTCATATTTGAATCCCTTAGTCTGTTTATTACATAGGTGCCCTTGGTTTATTGATACTACTCAGTTTTGCCCTCTCCCTCCACAAATTCTCTCACACGTGCAACATTACCCTGATTGGTCTAGCCCATGTCACGCGGATCGTGCCCGCTGACCGTTGATCGTATGATCTAACGGGCAGGATAACCCCTCTCTCTCTCTCTGTTGGCGGTTACCTTCCACTCTCTAAGTATGCTAAAGGGCGGTTTTCTGTATTTATTTTCACGCGCTAAAAATTATAAACTCTTTTAGGCATTACTTTTCACGCAAAAAATGATAAACCATCACCGATTTGTTGTAGCCATAAATTTTCACGCAAAAAATGATAAAACATCACCGATTTATTGTAGCCATTAATTTTCACGAAAATCCCAAATGATAAACCATCACCGATTTGTTGTAGCCATTAATTTTCACGCAAAAAATGATAAACCATCACCGATTTGTTGTATTCATTACTTTTCACGCAAAAAATGATAAACCATCACCGATTTCTTGTAGCCATTACTATTCACGGTAAAAAAGATAAACGAACCAATCTATCTATCTCTGTATTTGAAGTTTGGAAGGGTTCACCATATAGTTATGTTAACTTTCGAGGTTTTGACCTGAAAACAAATGGGTATTATAAAGGGAAATAAAAGTTCAAAAAAATGTAAAAACGAACAACACCTATCTTTGTATAGAAGATCGTCTGCATGATTTTTGAGGTCATTTAGAGAAGGTAGAAAAAAATCCCTTTTGAGAAGGTCGAAAAAACCTAACTTGTTACAAAAGCTGGTTTCAGTGAGACCTAACCAAATTTGGCATACATTATGCCATATCTATAACAACAAGGAATATCTAAAAGGGAAAGTTTCACAAAATTTGAAATTTATGGCGAAAATGATGCCATACATGATGCTTGTTTTTCGAGGTTTTGACCTGAAAATCAATTGGATATTATAAAGGGAAATAAAAAGTTCGAAAAATATAAAAACGAAACAATCTATCTATCTATGTATAGAAGATCAGCTGTATGAAATTTGAGGTCATTTAGAGAAGGTAGAATAAATCACCTTGTTAGAAAAGCTGGTTTCAGTGAGACAAAACGGCATGCGTTTAAGCAAAGTGATTTTTTCGAACATCTCCAAATGATCCCAAATTTGCCATACATGATGCCATACGTGTAACAACAAGGAACCCTATCTAAAAAGTGTCAAAAAAGTTTGCCCAACCGTATAGCTCTATCAAAAAGAACCTCACCATGGCGCTAATATAATTTTGGGCTTAGTTACAAACTTTCGTTACCTAACCTTCAACAGGAAACTTGTTTCAAATCACTTTTGGCGTACAAGAAACAAATCCCTCCTTGATTCGAGCACCACAGCCTCCAAACTTTGCCGATGCCGATATCGGCATGGTCAGAACGGCTATTCTCGACGCCACTGCTAGGTCACCGTCGGGATGCACCCTCAATCCCGTCCCCTCATTCGATCACTGACACACCAGAGATACCGCCGAGGCCAATGCCGAACGTACATGCTGATGCCAATGCCGAACATGCATCCACGCCGATGTGGGCACGGCCACGCCGCCCTGCTATGATGGACGCCACAGACCACCGTGAGGTCTTTCCCTTCGCCACCACACTCTTCTAGCACCCATCTATACACGCCAGAAAGGAGAGACACTAGTTTTCTCTACATTGCTCGCGTTCGTGTCGGACACGGTCAGTCAAAGTTTTGAGGTAGTCGTCGATGTCGTCGACCATTTCTTCTCTTCTTTGCATGGTTAAACGCGTCTAGTTCATATCTATCTAATGCGTCTGGTCTCGCCTCATGCAGTTCTTTGTGGATGTCGATCTCATCTCGGCACCCCGCAGGCCACCTCCTCCGTGCCATCGCTGTAGAGCTCCGTTCAAAATCTATTCCTACCCGTGTATTGCCCCTTGTATCAGCGCCATGGCCCACTTGTCATTCGATATACCGAAGCCCCACTCGTGCGTGTTTTGGTCAGGGATACAGCGATGCTTACGGTCAAACAAAGATGGATGGTCCGACGTGTCTTTGCGGGCTCTACGTGGCCCCACTAGTCGAAGATAACGGTCAACCGTCGGGCAACCGGCCGTTACAGCATCTGTGATGGTTTCAGACAAGGTCTTGGGGAAAACTGAGGAAAAACTAAGGAGCTGGGGCAAACTGAGCACAACTAAGGAACCGAGGGTACGAAAATAGAAATCCCTATTACTTAAGAGTAGAGAGATGTGGTCTCAGAGTACAAGGGAACTCACATGGCTGCATCAGGTATTGTCAGTTCAAGAATTTCCCAAACCAATGCAGTAGTATCACATAAGACACAAAGATTTGCCTGTAGAAATTGATTGGAACCAGAATGAATACAACCTGTCAAAATGAAGATCAGAAAGCATAATCAATTATAGTCTGGGGAGGATAGGCAGTGTGCGACGAGGTGCCGTTGAACGGCCAGTTTCAGCAACCTATGCAACAGCTCTAATCCCGAATCCAAGGAGGATGGAACAAGTAGTGGCAGGCGTGGTCTTGCCATCTCGGAAGGCCGTGGAGAAACCCCGTCGCCCCCAAGGAAGGTCGAGATACGATGTAGCAACCACGTAACGCCTCCCTCCCTCTACCTCTAAGATCGGAGGGAGCCAAAGCACTGAAGAGAGGCACGTGAATGGAGAATTCGAGCGCGGATGATGTGGGGCTGCACCAAGCCTGCGTGCCGGCCGTGGAACCAACGGAAGAGGAATCGGTGGGAGGAGACGTCGCGACGTCCACAAATTCCATGGAGGACTACGCGGCCAGGTGAACCTATGGAGATCTCGATCCACAACGTCCTCCAGTACCGTTGAGGAACTCCAGCCCGAGCATCGGTGGACGAGGCATCGCCGTCTCCGTCTCCATCGGGAGGGCGCGGGGCGTGTTGGCGAGATTCGAGGAGGTGGCGTCGGGGAACAGACCTATGTTCGGGATCAAGTACAGGGGAGGGAGAGGACAAGGAGGGCAGGGTCTGCGCGTTGACGGAGGCGACATGGAGTCATGGACGGATGGTTTGTTGGGCTTGGCCCATTAGGGCGCGATCTATGCCCGATGAAGGACGAAACGCGACAAAATAGTGCACCGGATGGCAGAAAACGAAACACTCATTATAAAGAAATCGGTACTGTGGCATTTGTGCCTATTATGTGATTTGGTGGGAAGGTAAAATGGTAAAAAAAATTTAGACGAAACCAACGATCAAATAAAACATAGAAAAACTTCTTTTTAAATAGATAGTAGAGAAGAAAATTCTTCATTTTTTAAATAGTAGAGAAGAGAGAGAGAGAGAGATTTTCCCGTGTGAGTTGGCCTATGGTTGATTGCCTCGCCTTGGGCCCCTGTTTTTTTCTGGATTTTGTGAGGGGTCCCTCGGTCCTGGTTATTTTTATTTTTGTTGAGGCCCGCTCGGCCCGGATGAGAAACATAGATTTCAATTGATTACTGAATGGGCCTTCCTGTGCGAGGCCTTCAGCCTGCCTAGACCCCATGTCCGAAGAAGGCCGGAATCTGTTTCTAATACCCTTGGATCATGTGGTGCACGCTAATTATATAAAGCAGTCGCTACCAACTTTTTTCTGGACTATGGAGTAACTCTGAGCAGATTCACCCGAGCCGGCGGCGGCTACACAAATCGGACCGCCAGGGCTGCCGCTGCTGTAGAAGAGGGTTAAAGGCGACGCTGGCGGCCATATTTCCGTTCCAGTAGACCCAGCTCTGCCGCCACCCTAGAGGAAGACTAGGGGATGAATCTGGCGGCCGTCTAGATCTAGGAGCGGGTGGTGGTCGGGCTTCGCTGTAGACCTTCTTCTCAGGTGCGTCAACCTTTCCAATCTTGCTCAGTTCTGCAAAATCGAAAGTGCGCTTTCCTGCTTGGCTTTTTGAGCACTTTGTGTACCTTTTTTCTTGTTTTTTTATTGGTCAATCTTTCAGCACGGATGGGGAAAATTTTCCACAATAGAAGGTCGAATCTCAGTCATTAGAAAAGTGACTATTCTTATTCGTGTAGATCTGAGGTTTGATTTTATAGCAAATATTTTTATGTTGATTAATTTGTTACAACTTCTGATTTTCTATATAATGATTTCTAGTATGACTTTCCCATTCTTTTTTACTTTTTGCAAACGTTTTTTATTGCTTCTCTATAAAAGATGATTTAGATTTGTCTAAATTTGGATGTATTTTTATATGAAATAGTTGAGTCTTCGTACATCTAAATTTAGATAAACTTTAAATATTTTTTCGGTTGACTTTTTTACGGACTTAAGTAAATCTAAAGTTTATCAGATGTTTGACATCTAAACTTCATGTATCGATTCCTTCGATTTGTAGAAGTAAAATAGATTTGATCAGATCTGATGATTGTTGCACCTGAAAAGCGTCCCATGAACACCTCCTTATGTATGTGTGGCGCCTCTGGGGACGTACTCCGCTACTCATGCCGCAAGAGGTTGGCTGAAAGCGCGATATGTAAGACAATCTGGCTAGCGCTTTTTAAACCCAAAAACCTACTTTCGTTTTTTCAAATCCACAACCAAGCTAAAGGTGCTCAGGCCAAGTGTGTGTAGCTCATCTCTAAATGGTGTTTATCCTTCCATGTTGAAGTTAGTCTTGCCTTGTCTTCATGTTTGACTTGGCTACTTCATAGGCTTTTGGGCATAAGCCAGCCCATATTTGTTCTTGCTTGGTGCGGCTTCTAAATTTTCTTTGATTGTGGTGCCTTGCTGAAGGGTGGGCCTGGTGTAGCGGTAGAGCCTCACCGCCTGTGACCGAGAGGTCCCAGGTTCGAGTCGCGGTCTCCTCACATTGCACTTCGTGAGGGTAAGGCTTGCTACTAACACCTTCCCCAGACCCCGCACAGTGCGGGAGCTCTCAGCACTGGGTACGTCCTTTTATTGTGGTGCCTTGCTCCTCCACATCTAAGTCGGTCCACCCCTCTAGCTCCTCTTTAAATTCAGCCCAAAGCTAGACACATCTATCTAATCCTAAGGCGTCTACCGGTCCTCGCCTTAGCTGGCTATCTGACCAAAATAAGTGCTAACAATGGTTAGCACCATTGACTTACACATAAAAATCTTATTCAACTCATAAATCATCTTTTTTGTTTTATTGTTTTATTTTTTAACACTTATGTAATTTTTTTGGTGGAGTTGTGATTAATCATATTAAGACTTGTCAATCTTTACTTTTCCAAAAATTTCTTATTTTACCACCTTTTATCGTTTTACTAAATTTAAGTCTCCTTAGTTTTTGAAAGAAAATGTATATCTTACAACCGCCTAAAGCATCAGCCGGTTCCTAGCATCGCACGTTACGCTGGGCTTCAGTTGTTCCTAGCAGCGCACATCCCTCCGCGGCCAACCTCCCCAATTGGCTGTTGGCCTATCCGCCCGTTGAACATGTATATCTCTCCATCGTTTCATATTCCTAGTCACGCATGCTCTAGGCTCGTGTGGCGTGTGCACACATGAGAAATCAACCGTGCATGCATGCGAGCAAATTGCTAGCTATAGCTAGTATCTAGCTGGCTAGGTAGTTGCTCCCCCGTATGATGTCGCCACATTCCACGCCATACTATCTGAAGGCTCGATGGTACGCCATGGACGATGACCATTTTCCCACACCTAGCCATACTAGAAGATGGATCGCTCGCCTTGTAAACCATGGACGACGATATGCCCATATGCCATCGAATTCGGAGAAGACAGACATGTGCATGGATTGGTTGCGGTTTCAGAAGATCTAGCTTCTATCGAGCTTCGGTGTGGTGGGTTCATGGGTGGATAGCTTGAATTGGCCATGGCGGTGACTCCATGTTCATTGGAAAAGATCGAAATTTTGTGAAATTTTGTCAAAGTTACATATGGTATTGCGAATTGCTTCATCTATGCATCATTTTTGTTGTGTAAGTATAGACAAAGTGCTACAATAATTCTACTTTTTGGAATTTTTTGATGTTGCATGCGGTGCTACGATTTGCTACAAGGACATATGATTTTTGCTACGTGTTAAAAATGTTGCAAATGGTGTCATGCTAATTTAATATAACCAAAATTGTATTTGTTGCACACTTTCTTTGATTTTGCTACATGAGTGGGTTGAAAATGTATCGAACGGGTAACATGCTATTTTCGCTTTTATGCTACAACCAAACTTGGATTTGGTGCATATGTTGCTAGTTTTGCGACATGCATGTGTTCAAAATGGTACACATCCCAAGTTTTTACAACTTTTGAGAAAATTAGTGCAAATGATGTTACATGCGCACAAAAAATGTTGCGCTCGGTTTTTTTTGATACAT
>NC_061511.1:62890367-62969214 GCF_022539505.1 Lolium rigidum
CATCATCGTCGGCAGACGCCGAGATCCTGTTGCGGTCAGAGACCCACCGGCGAGCAGCGACGGGCAACACAGGAGAGCCGGGAGGCTCCCAGGACTGCGGGCGGCCTCGGTCCCTCCCGGCGACGGCTCGCAAAGACTTCGGCACGCACGTCCGATGCCGGTGCAAGGGCGTGCCACTCGACCTATACCCGGTCGGGAAGGTGATGGAGATGCCTCGCTTAGTTCCTCGCATGGCATACACGTAAACATTAAATACGAGCCTCGATCGGCTCTCGGGTTGTCTCGTGAATCGGCTCAAAGAGCCGATCCACCCATGATTCGCACAAGGTGTACGAATATATGGTGGTCCTGCTTGATCAGAATAAAGCTAAAGCGATCTACTACGATTTAGGGTTTTCACCGCATAATCGGAACATCCTACTCGTGATTGAGCCTCGCGGCCACGCACGGTGATAGTAAGCCAATCCTAGACAAGGCCTAAAAACCAACACGAAGTTGATCCCCGGAATATCCTGTCTAGGGCTAGCAAACTACACCCTACGCGCCGCTGGATCCTTCAACCCTTTGTAAGGCCTAACTATGCAGATATTAAACTAATCCTTGAAGAATAAGGAGCAACCATAACGGATCGGATCTACTAAATAATGATCAAGCGGGTGCCGCCCCTACACCTAAGATAGGTGTAAGGGCGGCTAGACGTCTCAGGGTTGCACTACGACAGCATATGATACGAAGAACAATGCTAACCCTAACACGTCTAAGATAACTACGTTGCTCGCCATCAAAAAGGCTTCAGTACGAGCAACGCATGAACAACGAATAAACTTGTACTGCCTAGATCGCAAGGCAGCATGATGCTTACCCGGAAGAAATCCTCGAGACAAGGGAGTTGGCGATGCGCCTAGATTGGTTTGTGGTGAACGTGATTGTTGTTTATTTCATAAACCCTAGATACATATTTATAGTCCGTAGACTTTCTAACGTGGGAACAATCCCAACCGTGCACGAGCCAAACTCTAACTAATCCGACACGTATCCTACTATATTACAGATACACGGGCCAACTAGCCCAAACTTTTGCATATAAGGCCGATTCACGTATATTCTTCCATATATATTCTTCAAGCCCATCTTGATTGCGGCCCACCTCTGACTCGGTCAAATTCTGGTGATAACACATGCCCCCCTGGTTTTGGAATTGATAATTCCAAAATCACTCTGCTTTTCATCATCGGGTCATGTCGTGGCAGAACCGTTGCAGTATCCTTCATCATGATGCCTTGCCTTCTCAACTTCTTCGCGTGACTTGGCAGTTTTGTTGTTTTTTTTCTTGGGCACCACCTCCTCGGAAACTGCTGTGGCATTGAATCTCCACTATATCCCCTTTATTTAACTGCGCCGCATGGTTCGCCACTTCATCCCCTTGCCCTGTTCCGGCTATCGGCACCTAAAAAACCCTCTTCCCCTGCAGCAATGTCATCCTCTTCCTCCATCTCCTCAGGCCTCTCCCTCCAGTCTTCCTCCTCGAGCGAGCAGGAGTGGAACTTTGATCATGTGCCAGACGGCCCACCCGAAGCGCTCGTCGGGTCAGATGGTGACCTACCTCTGACCGATGGGGAAGACGACCTCAAGTTCCTCATCGAAGGGGAGCTGAAGAGCGAAAGCGAAGACGACCTCCACCCATGGGCGAAGCCCACCTCCTCCGACGGGGAGGAGGAAGGAGAAGAAGTAGAGGAAGAAGAGGAAAAGGAGGAGGATGATTCCTCCTCCTCCGTCGGATATCCGCCGGCAAAGCGATCCCGCACTTGGGCGGACAGCGAGGACGATGATGATGACGAGGAAGAAGAAAAGGAGGATGATTCCTCCTCCTCCGCTGGGTATCCGCCGGCAAAGCGCTTCCGCACTTGGGCGGACAGCGAGGATGATGATGATGACGAGGAAGAAGAGGCTCCGGCCGAGGGCTGGGGTAGCAGCGACGAGGAACTCTCCGGAAGCAGCGCCGATGGCAGCAATGCCGACGATGAGGCCAGCGAGGACTAGTAAAGTAGGACTAGTAGCCCCTGAGCAACCAGCTCTTCTTTTGTTTTCCCTTTCTTGAGCAATCGGCTCTTCCTTTGTAAAAAACCCCTCTTATTATGAAGAAGAACTTCTCAGCTGATTCTGTCCTTTCACCAAATTTACCGATTGCTAAAATAAGTCAACAAATTACGAGCCGATGGCAGCGCACCGGTCCTTGCCATGAAAACGCGAGCAGAGCCAACTCTATTGTTTATCCAAATGGTAATCTATGGCCTGTCCGCAAGGGCAAAACCCAATTCCCCAAAACGCCACTTGAACAGATCAAACCCACGGCCATACGAACCTCAGATGTCAATCGCGCAGGTTCGCAACTGCAATGAATCCATGGGCAGCACCATCCAAAGCCCACGCTATGGTTCCCAGCCTGAAGGTGATCCTTAACTGCCCCTTACTGTCCGAACATAGCGCCTTGCTCTATCTTTTCGCAGCAACAGAGACGGTTCTGACTCTGTAGATGATGGCGGCTTCCCTTTCAGCAGCTCTAGTAGTCTTCTACTGCAACAACTCACCGCTTTCGAAGAAGGTTACGATGCAGGGTCAGCCGACGACACTCCAATCGGCTTCTAAAAACATAGCAACTAGCAGGCCAGCTGCCCCCCGAGCCTCAGTCAAGGCGAGAATAGCGGTGAGGATGCACAGATCGGACTAAAAGCTTTGAACTCAGGCATTCTGAGTCAGCCACCATGCAGAGTCAGCCAAACCTGCCCCCATCGATCGCCTTTTCTTCCGCTGCAAGCCGATGTTGTAGACAAAACACTAACGACTTAATGAGCAAAAGGTGCCTTGCATACCAAAACTGACTTCTGACAGTACTGCTCTGGGGCAAAGGGTTGGAAGTCCACGAAGAGAAGGTTCGGGCACAAAAATCGGCTCATTGCAGCTGAGGAAGATACATGAAATCCCTCAAGGAAACAGAAGGCTTCGAAGCTGAACTGAAGACCGACTTGGTCGAAATCCGTGTCTTGCACATGCAGCGGGTAGATCCTGGGTAATTGTACTAGAGTCGATGGCTGTACATCGGCTTTGTTTCTTAGCTCTAAAGTCGATGTCCGTGCATCGGCTGTATACCATGAGAATTTTTTTCTTCGGCCGATTTTCTATCGGCCCCCAATATTTCACTGCACATGTATCCACATGTTCATCTGATTAGGTGCCCCCCGAGCCGAATCTGTCAGGTAACTGCAGATATCGGCTCTGTAGTTAGCCAATGCACTGTATTTGACCGCCGGCTTCGTTAGGACTAATGTTGACTCTCATCAGCCGACGTAAAACCGCTGCCCATTAGATCGACGTTGAACACAGGCAGAATGTGTGGTGAGGATAATTTTGGCCGATTGCTGGAATCGGCCTCCATGTCGATTGAATCGCTCAATGAAGGTTTTGTAATGTTCCTCCATAGATCTTTGGGGCCGATCCCAAGGATCGGCCTTGCCACACTTGCTCCTCGGTTTGTTCTTGCTACACGGTCAGGCCGGTGGATAAGACCAGCCTAACCCCATCCTTTGTCACGTCGATGCGCTCGCAGTCGTCCAAATTGATGCCTGAGAGTGGCTCTTGGCCTGCTGTTTCCCAAGCGCTCATGCCAGCCGTTTAAATCTCGGCTGAGTCATCTGCCTGGACGACCTCTACCTCATCTCCATCCCATCGTATTACACATTGGTGCATCGTGGATGGAATGCAACGATTGGCGTGGATCCAATCTCTTCCGAGCGAGGACAGCATAGGTGCTCTTGCTATCGACAATAAAGAACGTCGTAGGGATGGTTTTCCTTCCTACGGTCGGATCCACGTTCGAGAACACCTTGTGCGTCGGACGCTTGGCCGTTGAAATCGCTCAATGCCACGTTGGTCTTGATCGAGATCCGAGCTAGAGCGTCCCAACCGACGTAGCATGGAGTATGGCATAATGTTGATTGCCGCTCCGGTGTCCACTAGCATCTTGTTGACGAGGCCTCCCATCGATATAACCTCGCAAGTACGGGGCCTCCGGATGTACGCAGCTTCTTTCTCGTGGCTTCTCAAAGATAGCTGGCCGTGGGCCGCGGTCAAGTTGTGCCACGGGTGCCTCGTCTAATCCTGGAGCACTAAACTCCGTCGGAAGGATGAACACCATGTTTGTGCCGGCCCGATGTTTCATCATCGGCTTTCCTTTGCTTGGGGCGCCACTCCATTTTTTGTGGTCGACCCTCTTCATCCAGGGTTCGTTGAATTTTCGCGGCCAGGTCGGGCCGCGCCTTCCTTAGCGTGTGCAGGTATAACCTTTCGGCTTCCTCCAAGCCACGCAGTCGCTGAACCCTACGTTTTTGGGAACGGCTGAGTCCATCAGGGCACCACCTTGGCCGGTGGTACCTGTCTTCTTCTTCTTCATTGTCTTCCAAATCCTCGAGATCTTCCTCCCGAGGGGACTCAGCGTGCTTGTTCCGCGGCGGGAGAGGCCCTAGACGTTTGAACACGGACACGTTAGCTGCATCCTTCCTCTTCTGTTTACATTCTGGGCAGTTGCCGATTGTAGGCAATCGGCTCATTCCTGAATCCCGGCGAGTGTCCGAAGAAGGGACAGTCCCAGTGCCTATCCTCGTCGTCTTGCTCCCTTGACTTTTCCTTGGCACGGCGCTCGTATTCCTCCTCATCGCGATCATGCCGACGATGTCTCCTGGCGTCCCTAGCCAGACGATCTCTTTCACCATCGTCGTTGGGTCGTCGGCGTTGGTCATACTGACTCACGTACTTGTTGAGGAGGTGATCAGAGAGAGGTCGCTGATATCTCACATTCCTTACTTCTCCCTCTGTGATGTAGCGCTTGCCATCGTGACGGAGCCGATCGCGTGGAGCGGCCTCCTCTGTGTCTTTGCTACGAGAGCAGCTGCCCTCGTCTCCGTCCTTACCAGAGTGGTGTCCAGGTCCTACCATGTTGATGTTGAACGAGAATCCTGGCTGGCACCCTCCAGGGTAAGTGCACTCCACCATGTTAACGGTGGGGAAGGGGTGGGTGTCGACCTTCATGGCGTACTGGTTGAAAATTAGACGTCCTTGTTCTATCACCATTTGGATCTGGCGACGCCACACCCTGCGGTCGTTGGTGGTATGGGAGAACGAGTTATGCCATTTGCGGTATGGCTTTCCGTTCAGCTCCTGTACCGTGGGGATTTTGAGGCCTTCGGGTAACTTCAATTGCTTCTCCTTAAGTAAGAGGTCAAAAATTTGCTCGGTTTTAGTTACGTCGAAATCAAACCCTACAGGGCGGACTCGGTGGCTTAACCCATTTGCGGGACACGGGGTTGCCCCCGAGTCCATTCAGCCACTGCTACCTCTTGATCTCCCGCGAGCCTTCGTCTTCATCCGCCTCAACCGGGACTACCGCACGCTTGAATTTGTCCTGGTACAAGTCCGGGTGGCGCTGTTCATATAACGACGGTTTCGAACCATGTGCGCCAGTGAAGGGTAGTCTGCTTGGGAGGCCATATCCTTGATTGGTGATGCAAGGCCCACCACTGCCAACTCGACTGCTTCTTTTTCAGTCACGCGAGCCGAATAACATCGGTTCCTAACAAGTCTGAAGCGCTGGACGTATTCCGCCATAGTTTCTCCATGCTTCTGACGTACTTGTGCTAGATCGGCAATGCCGGCCTCGGAAGCCTCTGAGTGATACTGCATGTGGAACTGCTCTTCCAACTGCTTCCACGTCCGGATTGAGTCTGGTGGCAGCGATGTGTACCACCCGAAAGCCGATCTTGTGAGGGACTCGTGCGAAGAACCTCACACGCAGTTCATGCTGCCGCCGAGATCGTGCCCAGCTGTGCCAAATATCGGCTCACATGCTCGATGGAGCTGGAACCATCTGATCCATTAAACTTGGAGAAATCGGGGAGCCGATATTTGGGTGGTAGCGGGATCAACTCGTACTCGTTGGGGTACGGCTTGGAATAGCCGATTGTCCTCCTTTTCGGCACCATGCCGAGCCGGTCTCTCGGGATCGTGCTTGATTTGATCCGCGGTGCTGGGCTGCGGGAGTTGAACTACGAAGATTCGCCGGAGTGGCGTACTTAGCCAGCCATGCTTGCTTTTCCATCTACGAGCCAAGCTGCAGGAGCTGAGCTGCGGAGGTTTGTCGGAGTGGCATACTTAGCTAGCCACGTACGCTTCTCAAGATCCGTCGCTGAAGTTCCTCCTGCTTTTCCGAAGTCCTCGCTCGCTGCGGTCCGGTTTGTGAGTGCCCGATTCTTGCGGTCCGGCACGTATGTGCACGTGTATCCGTGAGGGACCTCCTTAGGCGCCTCATGCAAGAACTGGTAGTCGCTAGGGTCACCACCGATCTTGTAGACGACGTATGCCTGTGAATTCGGCACTTCTGGTGCTGCCAACGCGAATGGCAGCGGTGGACGGGACTGGAGTGGCATCTCTCCTTGGTAAGTCCCGAGAGCTGGTCCTGACGGAGAGTACCGATGCCTCATGATTTCCTGGATCACCCGAAGAGCGACACGCTCCAAAGTGTTCACCAGGCTCTCAGAATGGCGGTGCAGCGAGTGAGCTACCATGTAGTTAATCTCCTGGCGCAGGGACCTGGTGCGTTCTTCTGACGGGGCGGACAGGTCCACTCCATCGAGCGCGCCTTCAGGGGAGAACCCTTTCCACCTGATGCCATGTGAGTGGGTTCTGTGAAAAGAGCCGATGAGGTCGGCTTCAAGGATCGCTTTGACCTCGTCATACTTCTTCTTAAGCTCCTCGGTCAGATCCTCGTACGTGACTGGAGTGCCGTCCGCCATCTCAAATGTAGATGGCGATGTGGTTCATGTCGAAGATCGTCCCACCGGGCGTGCCAGAATGTGTTGCGGTCAGAGACCCACCGGCGAGCAGCGACGGGCAACACAGGAGAGCCGGGAGGCTCCCAGGACTGCGGCTGGCCCTGGTCCCTCCGAGCGACGGACCGCAAAGACTCCGGCACGCACGTCCGATGCTGATGCAAGGGCGTGCCACCTGACCTATACCTGGTCAGGAAGGTGATGGAGATGCCTCGCTTAGTTCCCTGCATGGCATACACGTAAACATTAAATACGAGCCTCGATCGGCTCTCAGGTTGTCCTGTGAATCGGCTCAAAGAGCCGATCCACCCATGATTCGCACAAGGTGTACGAATATATGGTGGTCCTGCTTGATCAGAATAAAGCTAAAGCGATCTACTACGATTTAGGGTTTTCACCGCATAATCGGAACATCCTACTCGTGATTGAGCCTCGCGGCCACGCACGGTGATAGTAAGCCAATCCTAGACAAGGCCTAAAAACCAACACGAAGTTGATCCCCGGAACATCCTGTCTAGGGCTAGCAAACTACACCCTACGCGCCGCTGGATCCTTCAACCCTTTGTAAGGCCTAACTATGCAGATATTAAACTAATCCTTGAAGAACAAGGAGCAACCATAACGGATCGGATCTACTAAATAATGATCAAGCGGGGTGCCGCCCCTACACCTAAGATAGGTGTAAGGGCGGCTAGACGTCTCAGGGTTGCACTACGACAGCATATGATACGAAGAACAATGCTAACCCTAACACGTCTAAGAAAACTACGTTGCTCGCCATAAAAAAGGCTTCAGTACGAGCAACGCATGAACAGCGAATAAACTTGTACTGCCTAGATCGCAAGATGCGATCTAGGCAGCATGATGCTTACCCGGAAGAAACCCTCGAGACAAGGGAGTTGGCGATGCGCCTAGATTGGTTTGTGGTGAACGTGATTATTGTTTATTTCATAAACCCTAGATACATATTTATAGTCCGTAGACTTTCTAACGTGGGAACAATCCCAACCGTGCACGAGCCAAACTCTAACTAATCCGACACGTATCCTACTATATTACAGATACACGGGCCAACTAGCCCAAACTTTTGCATATAATGCCGATTCACGTATATTCTTCCATATATATTCTTCAAGCCCATCTTGATCGCGGCCCACCTCTGACTCGGTCAAATTCTGGTGATAACAGATCCTACAAAGCTTTCACCTAGACCCCAAACCAACCCCCTAGAGCTCGGGCTAGGTCATAACCAAAACACACGTCATCTCCTAGTGGCGCTTGGAATCATGCCATTTACGGTATAGGCTAAATGAGAAAAAAAACACTAATAGCCGGCTATATCCCTATTTAGCCCTTATTTAGCCTCTAATTTAGCCTCTAAACCTCCTGCATTTTGAGTTTCTCTTCTCTTTTTTATTTCTTGTTTTTCGAATTTGCATTCAATATAATTAGATAAAACTTGTGAGCTGAATAATTGAATACTTTTTTCCTTGAATAGTTGAATAAGTTGTATCACGAATCGTATTTGAGTTATAGTTTTCCTCTTCTTTTGGTAAGATATGACTGAAATATTCCATTTTAAAAAAAGGCTAAATGGAATAGCCCGCTATAACCCAGCTATAGCCTTTTATAGCCTCCGAAAAAATCGCGGTTAAATGAGATAGCCGGCTATTTTAAACTATGCTTGGAATAGAAAGAATGTCAACGACTAAGGCCTGGCACCGACCTAGCAAAGTTCCCAAAGGCACTAGGAAGGCCGCCAGCCACCGAAGCAAGACCGTGTAGAAGCAGTCAAGCCGATGTTGCGAGAGGGCTGCGATACCAGAGAGAAATCAAAGGGTGGTCCACAAATCCTAGTAGCATTAGCAACTAGAGCTAGTATAGAAAACGTAAACTTATTCAAAGGCGGCACATATTCATCATGGGTGCCTCAGCGTCGCATCCACCATAAGTACCAACAAGTTGTCAACGCCACCTCCTTCAAATTTATCGTGTCAAAACCTTGGAGAGCATTATCATTCAACCGTAGGATATGCTCCAGAATAGATCCTGATCTTTCAACTAGTATAGCTTCTTTCGATCATTTCTTCCGAAACAGAAGATGACACACGTCCTCGGCTCCATGATTACATATTGGACATTCTCCATCCTGACCAACCCCTGACGGTTAGCCAAGATACTTTTTAAAGGGGTGTTTCTATGGAGAGCTCTTCATATGAAATTTTAATTTTTCTTGTTAACATTAATTTCCTAATCATTTTTCCAAAATAGATTTTGAGCAGATGTTCCCGGTAAGCCCAATTATTGCGCCGTGGCTCCAGACTGGTGTTCCCATAATAACATGATCGAACTGCGTATCTTCCATGATGATTCGTACCCTAAGAAATAAAGTCCTGAAGCATTGATTATGTAGCGGAATATGGAATTTACAACCAATATCAGCATCGTTAAACATTTCACTATAGAGTCGTGCATCCCAATTACACGTCACCGGGCTAATCAGCTCTTGTATTTCGTATATACTACTCCACTTCTTGGCGACGCCACTCCTCTATCATGACTTGACGAAATCCAAGGGTCCGTCCAAATATTAATTGCTTCTCTCGTACCAATCCTCCGAATATAACCTCTTTTGAAAGTAGTTAGTCTGGCTAATATACTCCGCCAAGTGAGCGTTGAGCCAAATTTCTGTCTAGGGTTTAGGAGTTAGGGTAATACTTTGCCGTAATAACTAGGGCACATAGTGAACCTAGATCCAAAATCAGTCTCCAAACTTACTTTGTTAGCATTGCAAGATTAAAAGATTAGAAATCTCTAAATCCCATACCACCTTATTTCTTTGGGTAGCAAAGCTTCCACCATGCAAGCGAATGCATATATTTATTATTCTCATCATCTCTCCAGCAGAACTGAGAGATAATATTCATCATACGTTTACATAGGGTATGTTTTGGATGCTGCCATGACGCGTCCTACCAAAATTTGGAAACTAATATTTTGGCAAACGATCCGGCCGTTACCGGTTCGCCCACGTGTTAGCGAAATAAGGCACTTGCATGCATGGGCTAGTGGGGCTTGCCAATTATTTGGTTCCGCACCAAAGTAGCACCATACGTTCAAGGGAGATCCAATATTTTGGCAAGGCTCGCGCTGGCAAAGAACCAAATGTACCCATACTCTTTTTGGTATTTGAAATACCAACATAGCATAGATTGGGATTTCTTGGGCAACCGCTTTCAACGTATTTATTTCCTATCAATGGACAAAAGCTTATTTTTCCCACATTAGTTCTTTGGATAATCCTTTTTACAAAGTTTAGGAAGCATTCACTTTTGTCTGTTCCTACAAGTGTTGCTAGCCCAAGATATTTATCCGAGATGGCCTCCGTATTAATATGTAAAGTCTCACAAATCTCCGCTCTCGTAAACACGTTAGTATTGGGAGAGAAGAGAATGCTTGACATCGCTGCACTCACCAATTTTCTAGATTTAGCACACTAAGTATCAAGAATTTGTTGCAAGAAAGTTGCATTAGCCATATCAGCTTTCACTAGAATCATCAAATCATCAGCTAGAAAAGTAGATGTGAGATGGTGCATTTCTGCACACTCTTACCCCATCGATGCCACCAACTTCTTCATTTAACAAAATACTAGATAGACCTTCCACACGTAAAAGAAACAAATAAGGAGAGTGCGGATCCCTAGCAAACCTCTAGTAGGAACAAACATATCGGTATCTTTAGAATTAAACCGAACCTGGTACCTTGCAGATCTTACACAAGTCATCATAAGCTCAATCCATCTCCCCGCAAAACCCAGCTTACATATCATATTCTCCAGAAAAATATTCACCACCCTGTCATACGCTTTATGCATATCAAACTTCACAACACATGACCACATAGCCCCTCATCTTTTGTTCTTTATAGAGTGAACACATTAATAGGTCACAAGAACATTATCACTAGTTAGACTCCCAGGCACAAAGGCACATTGCATCGGAGAAATAACTTCAGCTAAAATTCCTTTGAGCCTATGAGCAACCATCTTCGAGATGATCTTACATATCACATTGCACAGATCTATTGTACGATGCTGGGTAAATTTTTGGATCATCTACCTTTGGGATGAGAACCACAATGGTACCACCCTTCTGGTGTGATGAGCTTGTAACACCTCCCGAATAATATCCTATCCACAACCGTCACATATTTTTTCTTTATAGAATACCGCTTGGAGACCATCTAGCTCAAGAGATTTTAGGCCCTCAATGCTACACTGCCTTCTTCTCATCCTCATCAAAAGGACCCAAGATCATACCATTCACATCCACTCCGCATGAATTTTTTTCCATAACATTCGGGTCAATACCCGAACCTCTGAACAGTAGCGGAGCTATGTACAAGTCAGGGGGGGCCACCGCCCCCCCAACTTTTTGAGAATTATTGAAGGAATTTTTTTACAAGGCTTAGAAGAGAATTTTTTTAGCACTTTGCCCCCCAGATATAGATATTTTATGTTTTGCCCCCCCATAATTCCTGGCAAGCTCCGCCACTGCCTCTGAAGTACTAAATAAGTTAGTAAAATAATTGAGAATAAGAGGCGTCAACAGCTCAGTACCATCTACCCAATCATCATCTTCATTATTTAGTTTTTTAATGATATTCTTTTATGTCGAGCCAACTCAAAATTATGGAAAAATGAAGTGTTCCTATTCCCATATTGCAACCAATTCACCCTTAATCGTGGCGCCCAATAATAATTCAAACAAATTGCCCATTTTGTTTCTTTGCTTTAGCTTAATTTTCATCTGAAATAGGACCATTCACTGCCTTTTCTAATTCTCGATGCGCTTTTCGTAAGCATCGTTTTGGCTTCCATAGAACTTGGTTCTCTCATGCATGGACGCATGCAGCGTCCCAAATGACCCAACGCTTCCTCGTCCGCGACACTATCAGTTGCGACACAGGCTTTTTGAACCTCCTGCCGGGGACTCACTCTCTTTTATCCATTTAGCTTCGTATCTCCTCGGATCTGACATGGTTGGCACAAGATTCTCTTGATAGGCAGTATCTAACAAAAGCGGGTTGTGATCATATACAAGGTGTTGCATGATCGCTCCTGGATGCATTGTTACCCATGCTCCATTTTCCACCGCATGATCTAGTAGTTTACGGATTCTTCCTCTTTTCCATGTGACTGACTCTCTTGAGAAGCTGAAATTCTCCAACTCACAACTGACCAGTGCATAAGAGTACATAATGGGGTGTGCTCCGGTGTCCCCCCTTAGCTCCACGGTTCTGAGAAGTTGGAGCTGCTCCAACTTTTGGTATAATTACGTGAAGTTGAATTCGTGAAATATAAAAATGTAGAGCACACTGGGACGCACCGCGTGATCCTTTAAATCTTTGGCTGGAAGTCCATCTGGCCCGTGGCAAAGTATTTCCTGGCGGTGGAGTTGGCCTGGCCACGACGGTGAGGATGGCTATGGCGGCGGCGCTGAATCACACAGAACTGCCGTGACATTCCCAAACACCGGGTAATTAGAAATCTTGAAACACACTCAAGAGAGGAGACGGATTTGAAAAGTTAACTGCAAGCTTCTCTAGCTTTTGGTACTCAAACATAAAAAACACGGAGCGCCATAATTTACATCCGACTGCTACGTACCTTCAGCTAGAGTTAAACTTGTTCGATTCGTTCTCGCCGCCGCGCAAATCGAGTTGTAGCTCGCTGCCGCCACCACCAGGAGCTTGTGGTCGCCGCCACTACGTCGCGCGCCACGTCACCCACGACGAAGTTGGTTGAGGCGGTCACAACAAGTTTCTGGTGGCGGCGGCAACAAGCTACAACTCGATTTGCGCGGAAGCAAGAATGATTCAGACAAGTTTGACTCCGGCTGAAGGTAAGTTCATTAGTTTGCCGGCGGCCTCGATTCGGTGGCGGCAGGCGTGAATCACGCTGCGGTGAAGTTAAACCGGGGATAGTCTGGGGCATTGGGAAACATGCCCGATAGATGAGGGGGAGAAAGATAAAACGTGCGTAATATTTTGGTCACTTATCGGTGGCAGTGGGACGTAAATAAACAACAAATCCATGTTTTTGTATTATGCGGAACCAACTCCACGTATTTATACCAAAAACTGAAGCAACTACACGTATTTGTATCAAAAGTTAGAGCAACTCTACGGATCAAAACAAAAAATCTGGAGCGGCTCCAATTTTTTAGAACCATGGAGCTGAAGGAGGGACACGGGAGCAATCACGGTACATAATCTCATTGAAGTGACCCATTATCACCTAAGGGAAAGGTGAATTATTTTACTTTTGTCCTCCCAACGTGATTCACCATGGATATGGATACGGCTAGCCATGGGCGTACCCAGCGGGGGGGGCCCACCCAGAATTACTGAAAAACTTTTTATACCCCTAATTTAAGTGCTGGAAAAAAAAGGCCTAATAAGGCTCTCTCGTTCTAAGCATTGACCAGAGAGACCATCAGAACGACCATGCAAGGCGATTCCCTGCTGCCGCTGTTTCTGCCGCCGCCACTCTCTCGATCAGCGCTCGGCCCTCGATGATCTCTGATGTCCGGCGGGTGCTGTCCACCTGTCAGCCTATCCGCCCGATGCTGCCCCCTTTCCTGGACTCCCTCTGCACTTCTAATGGCTTGGGATGGTCGCCGCTCGGCGCTCAAGAAGAAGCAGGCTTAGGCTCGGTTGCCGCGGCGCTGGCCGCCAGTGTCCACCTTCCCGGCTCTTCCCGCAGGCCGCCACAACGCTGCGCTCCAGCAGGTCCGTGTCCCGCCTCCGTTCCCTCCTCCCCATTCTCTGTTTCTATTTCTATGTGCTATATACTGTGTGTTACTGTTAAGTGTTTAAAACTTTAAATTTCTCCTATTCAGTTATTCTCCTAAGATTGGAATGTTTAATTTTATTAATGCATACAATAATGAACCAATGTTCAGATAATGGATGCTTGTTGTCTGTCACAGAAATGATAAATACTGAATATGTTTTGATCACTCAATTGCATGCATGTAGCAGAATGTTGTACGCTAAGCCTTCCAATATCCCAGGTTATTGACATTCAAATCAATACAATGCCAAAGCCTCCCAATAAAAAAATCCAAACGAAGCATTGTATATTTTTTCATTTGGTAAACGTTTTTCACAATTTGAACGGCGCAATTTTTTTTTGGAGGCGTGCCCCCTCCCCCTCCAATTTGTTACTGTGTCCGCCACTGGCTAGCCTCTAAATTTTGTCTGGGCCCGAGAACTCTACCACTCGCACATCAATGCACTTCTTTTTACTGAATAGAATAACACCGGCACTCCTTCCATCACTTGGATTTCATATTTTAAAATTTACATTTAATTTTCTTTTTAAACACTCAGTCGGATAGTACTTCAGGTATGTCTCTGACAAACATCGCCTCCGAGCAACAACGTTTCCTCATGGAAGGCCACCGACGTTTCCTCATGTGATCAGATGGATGTATCCAAGGTGTTGCACGATCGCTCCTAGATGGGTCATGACCCATGCACCATTTGCTAATTGATCTAGTCGCTCACGGATTTTTCTCGTTTCCATGTGAATGATTCTCTTGAGAAGCCACAATTAACATAATTAACTAGCGTATCTCGAAAACTTTGCATACAATTTTAGGGGTGAGGATTGCCACCCTCATTTTTCATAAGAGTAAAAAATCTCACTAAAATAGCCATCATCCAATAGAGATTTCATGGGCACTAGTGATCTCGTTTAAAAAAAAACATTATATTTTAAGTTTTGAAAAATTCTAAAAATAATTTCACCGCCTATAGTTAATGAGGTATCCTACAAACATGTATAGTATTAATTTCAAACACTTTATATTCCGAGCAACAAAAAATAACAAAGTGTAGATCTAAGTTATATATTTTTCAAATCTTCGAAACATATCAAATTTTCTTATTTTTAACTAGCATAAAATAAAAAAATTGGTTGTAAATTTTACCATCTTCGGAATTATTTTTTAAATTTTTTGGACAACATATTGAAAAATCTTTCATTTCTTTGAAGTAACGAGAGCACTAGAGCTCGGGAGCCAAAAACACATTTCACCCATTATCATCCAAGCAAGGTGAATTATTTTTCAGCTCTCGTAATTTTTTTCATGTTTTATACTTCTAACATAGTTTGCCAGGAGGATTCTCCCCCCTCCTAGCTCCCACGCGTGAACAGTACCTTGCGTGGTTCTCACCGCCGACCGGGCCTCTCTGATGCCCTCTCCACCGGAATAGCCGGCCGGAGTTGGGCTAGGAGAGGTGCCGGAGTAGTTAGGACTAGTGGTAGTTTAGTTTTGGGCTCTTTACCCGGTAGTAGGAGGAGAGCTCGGGGTCTAGATGGCCAGATCCAGAGCTGCTTAGGGTTCCTCTCTTTGCTGCTATTTCTCCTCTGGTCGGAGCTGGCGGTGGCGGAGGGGAGCACGGTCTCCTTCAATAAAGTAGTGGTCGTCTACCACATCCACTTGCATGAGAGCCTTGGCGCAGAGCTCCTCCTGGCCGGCTGTCGAGGGTACTCCTCGCCAATGCCCTCCGATAGGGGCTTAGGGTTGATGGAATCCCGTAGGCTGACACGAGACATCGGTTCACAGACAAGCGGGGAGAGCGATTTACCCAGATTCGGGGCCCTCGATGACATAGGCATCCCAAATGGGCCTGCCGAAGATGGTACCCGGGGTTTACTGAAGGCCCACTACCCGAAGAATAAGAAGATTCGGAAGCCCAAGATATTATTAAGGAAAGCTAGAGTTGTAATAGGAAGCATTATTTGTAATCTTGCGGGATGAATTAGAAACCGTCCCGGACTCTGTAACTTGTACAACACGAATCCCTCGGCTCCGCCTCCTATATAAGGGGGAGTCGAGGGACGAAGAAATCATCGAATCATTGTCTCTCAAACCCTAGTTTTCATAATCGTCGAGTACTTTTCGGCTGAAACCTTCGAGATCTACTTGCCCTCTACTTCCAACTAAACCCTAGTCTACAACCCGTAGGCATTGAAAAGTTAATACCTTGTCAATTGGCGCCGTCTGTGGGGATTAGAGGCGTCAAGGATCTGATCTCGATGGCACGTTCAAGATCGTCGACTTCATCAACCGCAAGATCGTCGACTTCATCAACCGCAAGCAACGCGATGGATCGAGGTAAACAGATCGCAACTGGTCTTGTCGATTTTGTTCCTCACCCGCCCTCCCGTTTGGATGCATATGCGTATCTGGAGGAGCCTATGGAGATGACGTTCGGAAGATTTCACTTTCGCGTCGAGAAAGAGGGATCGTATCGTGTCGAAATTCCGATTTCGTCGGGATCGTCGGCGGTCGATTCCGATTTTTCAAGCTATATATCGTCAACCGAATCAGAAAAAGAAGAAACTTCGTCGTCACGCTTCATCAGCACCAGGGCAAGAGAAAAACTTGCCAAGATCTTCAGCGACATGTCGTTTGAGTCATCTGCGGACTCCTATATAAGCGATGGCTCAAGCAGTGTCGACAGCTATGACTTCATCGACAAATCTACTACAGTGGGCAAGGTCTTCGCCAATCTTCATGATGGTGTCACCAAACCCAACATAGATCTAAATGCAAAGTATCATCAGATTTATGTCATCGGAGAACCAAGTCATGATCAGGAGGAAACATCTGAGGCTTTCGACGATTTGGGAAATCCATACGTCGATCCCTCTGATTTGCGGCGAGGCCTAGGCAATAAATATATCGGGCCACAGCCGCGAGACAGAGTCCGACTCCCGCAAGCAGCATGGGATAGAGCCGCAAGAGCTATGGATGGCTCAGAACCAATGGCTACCACAGCCACGCCGGAAGAATTACAAGCATATCAATATAGGCTCGCGCGAGCTGCAAGGGAATTGGAAAAACGGACAGTCGAGCTAAACGAGAAGAAAGGAGGCAGCCTCCGCATCAAGTAGGCGAAGGGCGAGCTGAGTCGACAATCTAGAACTTCGGGTGATAGCCACAGAGAAGCTCGGAACAGAGCAAGATCAAGGTTACAAAACGTACCTGAAGGAGAAAGAGAGCACTTGGTGCAAAACCTCGACATGCCTTTTATGTCGATAGACACGAGAGGGAACATCATACCCAAGACACCAGAAGCTGGGTATATGGCGACACAAGCTTTCATCCTTGCATCCAAACCACCCCCAAGAGATCCAAGGGTGGCATTGTACAACATGGCAATGGCAGGAGTTGGAGCCATGGGGACGGCGTTTGTAACAACACCTCCCGAAGGAACAGCAAGGCAAAATAGTCCACGACCTGCGGCAGCAACAGCAGCAGCTCCCGAAGGACCAAGTGGAGCAAGGGACACGGCAGCACAAGCAAGGGTCGACAGAGCGCGACAAAGCAGGAGGGAACATCGGCATTCCCCAGAATTAAACGATGAGGATATGTGTGGCTTGCCGTGCTTCACGAGGAGAGTGAGAAAAACTCGAGTCCCTTCGGGATTCAAGTTACCTGATAATTTCAAAAAATTCGACGGCCTTCAAGATCCAGAGGATTGGCTAGTTGATTATCTCGAGACGGTGAAGCTCACAGGAGGAACCAGAGCAACAGCTATGCAAAGCATCCAGGTGCATTTGAGTGGAGCCGCACGATCTTGGATAAAGAAACTCCCTCCAGGGTCTATCGACGGTACGGGAAACTTTCGAGGACGTGTTCGTCAAGAATTTCCGGTCCACATGTAAAAAACCTGCGTCATTAGAGGAGCTAAGAGCATGCCGACAGAAGCCAGACGAGCCTATGAGAAAATATATCCAAAGGTGGAATATCATCAAAAACTCGGCAGAAAATATATCTGACGAGAGAGCGATTGATGCGTTTGTCGCAGGAATCAGGCGTGGAGATTTTGTCGAGGATTTGGGGAGGACCAATCCAAAGACAGTATCTGCTTTAATGGAAATAGCAAATAGATGGGCAGATGGAGAAGATGCTGTTCACTACAAACGGCATAGGTCGCCAGAGGAAGACCGCAGTCGAAATTATCAACAAAGGCGACGATTTCCTCGGCAGTACTCAAGCTATGATGCTCCAGGACAAATCTCGGCTGGTTTCCGAGCAAGCGCAGGAGGAAACAACAGAGATGAGTACCAGAGAAGCAACGAGCAACGAGGCGACAATAGAGATGACTCTCGAAACAATAGGCAAAATAGCGGGCCAAGGTTCCAGAGGCCTTTTGTGTCTCCCGAAGAGATGATGAATGGGCCATGTCAGATGCACTTTTTTCTCGACAGCAACGGAAAAAGACAGTCAGGACATCTGCAGAAGGATTGTCGCAATTTCCAGGCAATGCTAAGGTGGGCAGGGCATGCTAATGCTCAGGCAGCACAGAGAAATCCTCGAGAACCTAGGAGTGAGATTCACTTGCCGCCTCCTCCCGCGATTACAGACGACAATCGACATTAGCTCAGAATAGCGGCAGCACCTCCACCACCGCCCTATGTTGATCCTAACTCTAACGGAGCGGTCTCGATGATTCAGAAGGGAAGGCCATCCAATAGAACTCAGAAAGTAATCTCGCGACATGTGTTCATGGCAGAAAAAATGCCTCCACCAACAGTTGAGTACCTCAATTGGTCAGGACAAGACATTGGCTTCACCATAGCAGATCATCCACAGCAAGTTCCTCGACCAGGGCAGTCAGCACTTATCCTACCAGCATTTATCGCAGGGTTCGATGTCTCTCGCGTGTTCATAGATGGCGGCAGCAGCTTAAACTTTATGTATGCAGATACACTAAGGAAGATGAATATATCCTTAGCAAACCTGAAACCAACGGACACGAGGTTCCATGGTATCACACCGGAGAAGCCAAGTTACCCGCTGGGGAAGATCAATCTCGACGTTCAGTTCGGGACCCAAGAAAATTATAGAATCGAGAAGTTGGAGTTTGAAGTCGTCGATTTCCCGTCACAGTACCACGCTCTGTTGGGTCGACCAGCATATGCTAGATTTATGGCGGTACCACATTACACGTACTCGTTATGGAGGATGCCTGGACCTAAGGGACCAATCACAGTCAAAGGAAGCTTCGCCCTAGCAGATAAATGTGATAAGGATTTTCATCGAATATCAGAAACTTTCGGGATGCAAGCTGAGTATTTGGCGTCAAGGTTCATGACTGACTACGACGTGCTGCCAGACATTGGAAGGGCAAATAAAGAATCAACTTTCAACACTGAGAAAAATTCTAAGGAGGTGCAGATTCACCCGATAGACCCGAAAAAGACGACGTCCATCGCAAACGACATGGACCTCGCATAGGAAAGTGCGCTCGTCGAGTTCCTCCGTGAGAACTGGAAAATCTTCGCATGGTGTCCATCTGACATGCCAGGAGTACCCAGGGAACTTGTCGAGCACCACCTAAACTTGGATCCATTAGCAAGACCAATCAAACAACCTTTGCGGCGTTTTTTGGAACCAAACCGCAAGACTATGCTGTCAGAAATTGATCGCCTAAGAGAAGCTGGTTTTATCAAAGAGTTGCACACAGAGGTCACATGGGTAGCAAATCCTGTGTTGGTGCCGAAGAAAAACACTAAGATCCTTCGCATGTGCGTCGACTTTACGTGTCTCAATAAACATTGTCCAAAGGATCACTTTCCCCTCCCGAGGATCGATCAAATTATCGACTCCACGACCGGATGTGAACGTCTTTCCTTTTTGGACGCGTATTCTGGTTATAACCAGATCAGGTTAAAAGAAGAAGATGAAGTAAAAACAGCGTTCATCACACCTTATGGCATGTTTTGCTACCGAACAATGCCCTTTGGTCTGAAAAATGCGGGAGCAACATATCAGAGGATGATGCAGAAGTGTCTGGCGACACAGATTGGAAAAAATGTGCAAGTATACATCGACGATGTCGTCATAACATCAAAAAAAAGGGACGACGCTAATCGAGGATCTCAAGGAAACCTTTGACAGCCTCGACAAATTCTGCCTCAAGCTGAACCCGACGAAGTGCTCCTTCGGCGTCCCAGCAGGAGAACTTCTTGGGTTCCTAGTTTCAGCAAGAGGGATTGAAACAAATCCCGACAAAATACAAGCTATCATAACAATGAGGAAGCCAACAAAGTTAAAAGAAATACATCAATTAACTGGGAGAGTCGCAGCTTTAAGCAGATTCGTCGCCAGACTGGGAGAAAAAGCGTTACCGTTCTACGCTTTGATAAAGCAAGGGGAGAAATTCCAGTGGAACGAAGAAGCCGATAGAGCTTTCGAGGATCTGAAACGCACAATCTCGACACCACCAATCTTGGTGGCGCCGAAGGAAAAAAAGAGCCTCTCCTGCTGTACATTGCAGCCACACCTCAGGTGGTTAGCACGGTGCTAGTTGTCGAAAGAGAAGAAGAAGGGAAACTCCATGGAGTGCAAAGGTCGGTATATTTCATCAGTGAAGTTTTATCATCTTCCAAACAGCGGTACCCGCAGTACCAGAAGCTAGCATATGGAGTAATTACAACGGCAAGAAAGTTGCGCCACTATTTTTCGGCACACCCGATAATAGTAGTCAATGAAGCACCTCTCTCAAATATACTGAACAATCCGTAAGCCACTGGGCGTGTCTCCCTTTGGGGAATAGAACTTTCCCTCGGGACATCACGTATGAAAAAAGAAAGGCAATCAAGTCGCAAGTTTTGCCAGATTTCATTGCAGAGTGGATGGAGCTGCAAAACACGGGACCTCCAGATTTGTCGAGAACTTGGACTATGAACTTTGATGGATCCAAGAGAGTAGAAGGAGCTGGCGCAGGAGTGATACTTATATCACCTGAAGGCGACAAATTAAAGTATGTCCTACGGATGACGTTCCCAAACGCATCCAACAATGAAGCAGAATACGAAGCCCTCATACACGGGATGAAGATAGCGAAAGCTTGCGGCGCAACTCGACTAAAAATCTTTGGTGACTCACAGTTGGTGACTCAGCAAGTTATGAACCAATGTGATGCAATCAATGATAGCATGATAGCATACAAGGAGGTGTACAATGAGCTTGAGAAGCTGTTTGATGGATGCGAGGTAAATCACATCAGTAGGTTGAGCAATGATGAAGCCGACGTTCTCGCAAAGATCGGGTCGCAGTGCCTCCCAATCCCACCAGGTGTATTTTGGGAAGAAATAGCGGAGAGATCCACAAAGCCGAAGAAGGCGCAGAAAAAGGCAAAAGAAGAAAAAACTTCGGCGCCACTTAAAGAAGCCGCGGAAGACGAAGAGGACCAAGAGCTTGTGATGATGGTAGAAGTTCCTTGGATGCAAGCGTACATATCGTATATCCTTCGAAAAGAAATACCCAACGATCCAGTTGAGGCAAGGCGAGTTATTCGACGGTCCAAAGCTTTCACAGTGATCAAAGGGGAGTTATACAAGCGAAGTATTTCAGGCGTCTTGCAAAGGTGCGTCACGCCCGAAGAAGGAAGGATAATCTTAAAGGATGTGCATGAAGGAATATGTGGTCACCATGCGAGTAGTCGAGCTATTGCAGCCAAGGTTTTTCGGGCAGGATTTTACTGGTTGACAGCAATCGAGGATGCGAAAGAGATAGTAAGAACCTGCGACGTGTGCCAGAGATTTGCCGCAAAACCTCACTCTCCGGCGGCAGAACTGATGCCAATACCATTGTCATGGCCCTTTGCCCAATGGGGACTCGATATGGTGGGCAAATTACACAAAGCCTCACCAGGAGGTTATGAGTATTTGTTGGTTGCTGTCGACAAATTCACCAAGTGGGTAGAAGCGAAGCCAATAAATTCGCCAGACGCAGCGCCGGCAATAAAGTTTGTGAAGGGCCTCGTTTTTCGGTTCGGAGTGCCTCATAGCATTGTCACAGACAACGGTACAAATTTTACATCCAAGGAATTCAAGGAGTACTGCGCAGAAGTAGGCATTAAATTGCACTTTGTGTCAGTTGGGCACCCGCAAACCAATGGCCAAGTCGAGAAAGCCAATGGCATCATCTGCAATGGTATCAAAAAGCGCTTGCTAGGACCGCTTGAAAAGGCTCGACATACCTGGCCAGAAGAGTTGCCAAGTGTTTTATGGAGTATCCGAACAACACCAAATACGGCGACACAAGAAACTCCGTTCTTCCTCGTCCACGGAGCTGAGGCAGTACTACCAATTGAGATAGAGCATGATTCTCCAAGAGTAACAGAGTATGACGAGGAAACATCACGAAAAGCTCGGGAGGATGATATGGACGCACTCGATGAAGCTCGAGATGAAGTACTTTCACGAGTCACCAAATACCAGCAGGACCTCAAAAACTACCACAGTCGACGGTTAAGGCCAAGATCTTTCCAGGTCGGAGATTTGGTCTTACGGTTAAATCAAAAAAGTATTGAAAAGCTCGAATCACCATGGCTAGGCCCTTACGTCGTCACGGAAGTCATCGACGGAGGAGCATACAGGATCAAGGACAAGAAGACGGGGGCTCCCGAGAAAAATCCCTGGAACGTGGCGCAGCTCAGGCGTTTTTACGCCTAGAGTCGAAATATAGTCCTCCTTTGTAAAAATACAATGTACTGAAACGCCCGCGAGTTTTCAGATGCACTCTTTTCCTTTTCGGGGCACCGAGTGGGGCCGAAAAGGTTTTTAATGAGGCGGGCTCGCGGTGCTGCAATATAATAAAGATAGTGGAGATATACTTCTTATTCTTCGACACGCTCGGGGGCTCAACGCCTTCAAGTTACAAAATATATACAATATAGATAAACTAGACTTACCGAAATATTTCGCCTTGGTACAATAATACCTCGCCAAATAAAACATCGGAAGCTAACAACCATAAATACATTATACTCGTCAAAATCTTATTGCTTTGGTCTGAAAACCTCGCAACAAAAATATAGAACTTCGCCAGCAAGACACTCGGGGGCTCGTAACCCATCGATGAAAAAATAAATATATCTTCTTGCAACAAGAAGAAGAATCTTTGCGATAGCAAAACAGTATAAACTCTAGCCAGAGGCTCGGGGGCTCCAACAATATAAGTTGCTTTACAATATAAACAAATTCTTCGGAATCAAAGAGATCGACAAGATATAGGCATAATTTCTCGCAATATAGTACAGTTCAGTTCAGTCCTAATATACTATCTATGGATAAACCTCTGGTTGTTTTGTGCTCAGCGTAGGTTCCTTTGATGAAGAATTCTGAATCCATCCGAAGAAGTTCATCCATCATCGCCTCAGCCACAGGAGTAACCATCTCATTGATTGAGTCGATGTTATTTTTCCGCCGCGATTTCTTGGCCAAGCAATCAGCAACAATCTTCGTCAGGTCCAACTTGGGATGGCAAATGTGTATCATAATCATGGCAAACCTTGCGCCAGCAGTCAATTGAGATCGCACAAAGTTATGAATACGAGGAGCATCTCTAAATTTCTCCATCAGTCCAAGAAGAGTTTCGGGAGCCTCATCTCGAGGAAATAAAGTCTTGTAAACAAGGGTTAAGGTTCTCGTGCAAAAATTGAGAAATTCGCGCACCTGACAAGCGCGATCTTGGAACCTGACAATTTGCTGGGTTCGCTCAGGAGTGGCCCAGAAAAGACAGCCATGGTTAAGAGAAAGATTGACGAGGAGATTCGTCCTGACATTCACTCTTTCGTCTTCAGCAGCAGCATCGAGAACCGAGCCTATTAAGCGACAAAGAAAGAAATCTAAGGGGAGGCACAGTAACAAAAAGAAAGAAGCAGTGTGAGGTTGGAAAAACATACCTAGCATATCTGCGCTAGCTTCAATCATTAGCTCGAGCATGCTATTTTCTCGAGTAGTGGCTTTCTCAGCTTCCGACACAAGAGAGCATCCTTGGCAGCTATGGCCTCTTTGGCTTGTTGAAGAGCGATTTTCTCTTTCTCGGATGCTTTTTGAGATTGTTCCATCATTGCTAGAGTTTGTTTTTTCATGGATTGAAGTTGCTGTCGAAGTTCTTGCAAATCTTGCGACAAATGTCTGCTTGAAGAACCTTCGATGAGATTATCATCGACTAGTGTTTTCTTCGAGAAGGAGGAAGCAGGAGAAGTATCGGCAACACGAGGACTGGCAGAGTAGTTATCAAAAATCAACTGGAAAAGAAAATTTCAATATCAAATGATCGCGCAAGACAGAATTCCATTGATCTTCAGGAAATTTACATAGATATTACAGAAGAAATTCTTCAAAAGGACTACTAAGGTAATTGTCGCCAAAGCTAATATGGCGACAATAGCTAAAGAAACAGAAAAATAAAAAAGAAGAGGCATTCAACTAGACCTCCGGCCTTGATGAGCTAGGAGTTGCAGATGGCTTGATCCCGAGATAGGCCAAGATTTTCTTCGTGTTGGGCTTGGCTGCCTTGATCAAAGATCGCCATTTTGTTTGCTCTATCTCGGTCCGTGTTGCCTACTTTCGCCCGGTCGATAGTTTGTTGGCTATCAGCAACCAAGGCAACAGTGCTTTCGATAGCAATCTTCATGTTCTCTTGGCGCATCTTCAGTCCAAGATCTTCTGGTGGATTGAAGTCCTTGGCAAGAGCAAGGAAAGTCTTGGGCTCCTCTTTCTTCGGGAAGAAGTAGGGGAACAGCCTTGATAATCCTGTGTCAGCATGCTCCATGCCTTCGCGAACTTCGGTTCCATGAAACTCCAGGAAAGATAGTGCGTCAAGGAGAGGATCATTGTCGGGATCTTCAAGTTCAAATTCTTGGTTTGTTTTACTCCGCCGAGAAAATATATGTTGGTCGACAGCAGGCAAGGAAAAGCAAGTCTAAGAAAGATAGAAGGGATCGACAAAATTACCAAGGAAGCGCCGATTCTGCGTGTTCAAGCGCTTGATGATAGCCTGTTCACGAGTAGCCTGTGCGGCCTTGTGCTCGTTCAAAGCAGTTTCGACGTCATCAAGTCTTTTTTGCAGATCTTCGACACCAGCAGCTTTTGCCTTGGCCTTATCAGCCTCTGCTCTAGCTTGGCTAGCGTCAAGTTCAGCTTTCTTGCGAGCCGTTTCACTTCGCTCCAGTTTTTGAGCAAGAGTGTCGACAAGCTTGTTGGCTTCTACAAGTTTCTCTGCCAAAATAGTAAAGAATCGTCAAAATTGCGACAAAACAAGAGCAAGAAGTTGTGAACAAGGGTCATCAAAAAGTTATTACCTTCAGTTTTGCTGGCATATTCACGGTACCCAATGAATTGGGCACCGATACGAACAAGCTCTTTGATCATAGGCTGTCAAAGAAGAACAAAGAAAGAAAACGTCGGTATGGGAAAAATATGAAGGCATAAAGAAGCAAACAGAGGACATAAAGATAGTGACAAGCAAATTAAGAACTTACATCATCCAAGAGAGGATTGGAGGAGCTACCCACTTGGAGGGTAGGCTCCATGATCGTTTCCACCCTTGTCCTTTTTGGTGAAGGGACAAGAGGGCTTGAAGGAGGAGTGGGAGCGCCAACGTTTTGTTGAGGAGGCGAGGATTCCTCTCCTTCAACGGGCGTCTCCGAAACAATTAAAGTATGTGACGTACTCGTTCGAGCAGCCACATCAAGAGTTGGTACTTCTTCCTCATCATCACTGCGATTAAAAGTCGACAGCATAAAAAGCAAGATAGACAAAAATCTTCGAGTACAAAAATAAGGGGAAATAAAAGTGACTTACGAGCTGATGAGGGATTCAAGATATGGATCATAAGTTGCCTTCTGACGTGAAGGACCAACTTCTTCGGCTTTGGAGGTGCCGGAATCTTCGGCATCATTCCTCTTCCTCTTGTTCCTTGGAGAAACAGCAGGAGGAGGAGAATGTGCCGATGCAGTGCCTTCAGAGGCAGCCTCCTTTTCAGAAGATCCCGCAGATTTTAAAGAATCCACGGGTTCATTCACAAAAGAGGGAGCATCTTGGTTGTCGTCGGTGACAACGGCCCTTTCCTCGACTTCTCCACCTTCAGGAAGGGGAGGAAGCGAGATAAGATTTCGGTGGTTCTGTAAAAAAAAAACAGGGGAAGATGTCAATAAAGGAATTACAAAAAACAAGGAGATAGCAAAGCAATAACAAATCAAGCGGAAAAGTTTACCTTGGGAAGTGGATTGGTGGCGCTGAATGGTTTTACACGGCAAGAAGAAGGGACAGGATCTTTTTTGCTGAGAGACGAGATTTTTCGGACAAGCTTCTCTAAGTCCTTGACCTCTAAATCCGTCGACAACCGATCTACGTCCTTGTCGCCAGCATACTTCCAGAGAGGGTATTTGCGAGCTTGAAGAGGCTGCACCCTAGTTCTAAGAAAATACGCTGTGATCTGAATACCTGACAGCTCCTTGCCGCGAGTATTTTGCAACTCATGGATGCGAGTCATCAGGGCCTCTGTCGATATCTTTTCTTCTTCGGTAGCTTCTGCGTCCCAGGAGCGGCGGCGAAGGATTTTTTCGGCGCCATCGAAAGGAGGGATGTTGTCTTCAGCACATCCATGGTTCTCCTCCTGAATGTACAACCACTTCTTGCGCCACCCTTGAACTGAGTCAGGGAGTTTCACGTCGAAGTAATCGACGGTGGGGCGAACGGAAATTACAATGCCGCCTATATTATAGGCGACATTGGGAGAGCCATTACGGCGACAGAAGAAAATGCGCTTCCATAGCGCCCAGTTAGGCTGGACGCCAAGAAAGGCTTCGCAGAGGGTGATGAAAATGGAGATGTGGAGGATAGAATTTGGCGTGAGGTGGTGAACTTGCAGACCATAAATGAAAAGCAGTCCGCGGAGGAAAGGATGAATGGGGGCGGAGAGACCGCGGATGAGGTGGTCGACAAAACTTACCCGATACCCCATTGGAGGGGTTGGGTAGCTTTCTTCACTAGGGAAGCACAGCGCCTTGGGCTTCTTGCTGATCCCCAGCTTCTTCAGGAGATTGATGTCCTGGGTGGAAATCTTGGACCTTTCCCACTCCGCGGCTCCCAGATCCACGGCAGCCATTGATGATTCCGGCGTGCTGTGCCTGATCAACCGACGCGGTGGCATCAATAATGGCGCGGGAATGCAGCTTGGAGAAGATGAGCTTAGGGAATTGTGGAGCGCAGGAGGAGATTTTGCAGAGGAGAGCAGGAGAACGGCGCGAGCGGAAGTGCTCGAGGAAGAAGAAGGAGATCTTATATAGAGATGCGGCAAAGCGGCGGACCGTTGGATTGGAAAAGTGTGCGGCAGATGATAGCCACGTGGAAACAAGGGTAAAAAGTATTTTAACATTGGAGAAGTTACGGTACATGCGCCAGAAAAAGCGGAGGACGTGTGTCCCCCACTTGCACGACGTGTCAAGATAGTGGATAAATTGGACCCGCAAAGCAGCGGGAGAAGATTTGTCGTGATTTTCATATTTGCAATCGTGGCTATCGTCAGCAATAGCGTCACCTTGGCGGAAGAAAAAATTCGCCTCAACAGCTTCATAAAAGGCGACATGGAAAATATTTGTGAGCCTTTGATAAAACACAAGTTTTTGATCAAATGCTCGGGGGCTACTTTGAAAAAATGAAAAGATCAAGAAAGACAAAATAGAAATGGTGTGAGCCTATGATCAAATACCAATATTTGTTCATAGCCTCGCGGGCTACTCCCATCGGAAGCGCTGTTCGCGCACCCGAGAAAATTGTAAAACTTCGGGAGAGAAAGAAAATATAGCGGCATAAGACGTGGAGCCTACACCCAAGCACAAATCCTTGGCTGTAGCCTCAGGGGCTACTCCCATCGGGAACGCTGTTCGCGTGCCCGATGAAATTATAAAAAAGAAAGAAAGAAAAAGAAAAAAGAAAGATAGCAGAGCAAAAGAGTATATTTCGAGTTATAAATAACTCTGTATATACTCCCATCGGGAGAGCAATATAAGTCATCTTTGACTCAATAAAATGTGCCATTCCAACAGCCAAAGTTGCGATCAATTTCTGAATGCCGCAAAACTTTGCGAAGGTAAGACCCCAGATCCGTTCTGTGAGGCGTGGCGCCGTCTCTGACGTCGGTTTGCTACTTTTATCCGTATCAACAGATGCGAAGAAAAATCCTAACGGACGCGTTAGGTACCCGATAAATTTGACTGGGACTCGACAGAATGGTAAGACCTTAAGCGGCACTCCGTCGAAGTTTACACCAAGTATCCCGAGATCATGTCCAGGGACGTGATCTTGAAGTAGGTTTTTGCGGATTGCCACTAGAGCAGTTAACTAGTACCTGATCCGTCAGATGAACTAGCCCCAACTACCATTATCCCTGTAAAATATAGAAATTTATGTGAAGAAATATAGAAAAGTTAAAGTTGTCGAGTAAAAATAAACATTGGAGATTTTCCCTGACTCTACGATTCAAGCAAAATCTCGGGGGCTACTGACATAGGCATCCCAAATGGGCCTGCCGAAGATGGTACCCGGGGTTTACTGAAGGCCCACTACCCGAAGAATAAGAAGATTCGGAAGCCCAAGATATTATTAAGGAAAGCTAGAGTTGTAATAGGAAGCATTATTTGTAATCTTGCGGGATGAATTAGAAACCATCCCGGACTCTGTAACTTGTACAACACGAATCCCTCGGCTCCGCCTCCTATATAAGGGGGAGTCGAGGGACGAAGAAATCATCGAATCATTGTCTCTCAAACCCTAGTTTTCATAATCGTCGAGTACTTTTCGGCTAAAACCTTCGAGATCTACTTGCCCTCTACTTCCAACTAAACCCTAGTCTACAACCCGTAGGCATTGACAAGTTAATACCTTGTCACTCGATGAGGTAAAACCCTTACGTCCTGCCTGTCTGTTCTTTGATTATGAAGACAATGGGTTACAATGGGGTGCCAAATAGTTCGGCTAAGATCTAGTCGAGATTGCTATTGCTAGGGTTACCTAGCTCTAAGCTTTTCCTGGCTAAGATTGCTAAGATTGATCGTGTCCCTCGGCAGCCCCTCTCCTGGCCTGTATATAGGAGGCCAGGTCTCAAGAGGTCTAACCGAATACGACTAGATTTACAGTAGTTTAGATCCAATCTTTCCTTGTTTGTTCACTTCCTTATCTTGCCCGTCAAGGAATCTTCTGGTACGCCGACCTAGCGGCCCATCACGCCTTCAGGTATCTTCATGGGCCTCCAATTAGTCAATACCGGATAGGGCAGCGCTGGTTACTCGAAGGGTAATGCCCACGTCAGTAGCCCCCGAGTGTCTAGCCGAAGATAATTCGGGTAGAGACTTAATGCATGTCTTCTCCTGATATTCTTCTCCTTCATTGTCCTTGTTCATCTTGAATCTACTTCATCTTCTTTTATCGGGTGCGCGTCAGCGCTCCCGATGGGAGTAGCCCCCGAGTCTAGGTACGGATGCTTGCAATCCGTGCGTAGACTCAAGTTGTACTACTCGAATATTCTCCTCTGCCGAGTTTTTCGCAGGTCTTCATAGGTTCATTCGATGTACTTTCTTTACGCAAAGGATAATGAGTAACGTGCCCAACTTTTGTCGGTTAACTGCCGATGGCAAAACAACGTTACCCTACACAGAATCAAGTCCCCGGGCATGATCCTGGAGTGCAAAAAACTTTTATCGGGTGTGCACCGCGTCCTCCCGATGGGAGTGATTGTCGAGTCTGGGTGCAGACTCAAACTTTCTTCCTTCGACTGCTTATTCTGTTGAGTCTTTATTTTATCGGGTGCGCGTCAGTGCTCCCGATGGGAGTAGCCCCCGAGTCTAGGTTCGGATGCTTGTAATCCGTGCGTAGACTCAAGTCCTTCATCCGATGACTTTTCATGTTTCCTTCGAGTGCCTCTAGTTTTTTTATGACGTCATTGTTGTGGGCCGATTGACGGGATTTGACTTGACGTGTAACTATTGTGGGCCAATTGATAGGACTTGACCTGACGGGCCCACTCTAGTTCTGCGCAGGCAGTTTTTAGGTCTTGACCAGTGCACGCACGGCGATCGAGGCGTCTCCTCAATTTTCGCACGACGTGGGAATAATGGGCCTCCGGTTCCACTCCTTCTTCAAGCGCCACGTGTATAGTCAGATCTGCTCCACCCCCCACGATGCTTTGTGGAGTTATGGCCACGACTGGGCTCAAATTCTTACAGGATAAATAGGGAGCCTCCTTTCTTTTTTATCTTTTACCCCGTTCACTGCTCATCTTCTCCTTCAAGCCTCCTGTTCCTCTGTCTCTCCATCAGAAGCTTCGTTCACCATGGGCAAAAAGAAGAGTGGCAGCACATCGGAGACGACCAAAGTTAGCCGTGACTGGAGCGCCTCCGCCATTTCCAACCGCGACATCAACAAACTTCGCGCCCTCGGCTTCATCTCCGCATCTGAGGATGACATTCGTCTCCCAGGTTCGGTTTCTCGCCCAAATCCCCCGAAGGGCTTCACCGTCATGTTTGCCGCTTTTTTGTTCCGTGGCCTCTCTCTTCCGGCACACGAGTTCCTTCGCTCCCTCCTTTTCTTCTATGGGATTCAGCTCTGGCAGCTGACCCCGAATTCCATCCTCCACCTTTCCATTTTTATCACCGTCTGCGAGGCCTTCCTCGGCATTGAGCCTCACTGGGTCCTTTGGAGGAAGATCTTCTATGTGAAGCGTCATAACGATAGCAATGCCCCCCCCCCCCCCCGTTGTCGGTGGCGTTGGCTTCGTTGTCAGGAAGGAGGTCGACTACTTCGACTATCCGATGAAGGAATCCGTCCAGGGCTGGCGCAACAAGTGGTTCTATCTTCGGGACCCCGCTGTTCCTGGGCGGCGTTCAAATCTCCCTCTTTTTGACGATGTCTTGGTAGCTCATAAGAAGAAGTCTTGGAACAATGCCCTTTCTCCCGAAGAAAAGGCGACAACCGATGAGCTATTCGAGCAAATAGTCACTTTGAAGAATACAGGAGGCCTGACGATGTGCGGCACTGAAGTAGTTTCAGTGTTCCTACAACGTCGAGTACAGCCGCTGATGTCTCGCCCTCACCAGTTGTGGTTTTACACTGGCAAAAACGACAAGTCGAGGGTCAACTCTGCCGACCTATCGGCAGATGAGCTCCAGAACGAAGTTCGTCGCCTAACATGCCTCAGCACCAAGGACACCATTGTCTTGACATCAGCGCGCCCTCCTTATGATCTCAAGCATCTTCCGTCCGAGGTAACCTTACCATTCTTCGTTTACTGTTATTACTTTTTTTTCTGCTTGTGCTTTACATGTTTTCTATCCTTCCACAGGCTCCCGCTGTCACCCAATGTTATCCTCCCTCACCCGAGAGCGGCGTGGTATTAGAGGATGACGATGATGATTCTGAGGGAACCGAGGATGCTCAGCACGTCCTTGAGGACAGCGATGTCCAAGAAGAGGAAGCTGCCGAAGATGACGCCTTTCTCAAGAGCAGACGTCGTAAGCAGGTACATGATGATCTTATCACGTCGGCTGAATCAAGTCCTAGAGGAGGAGATAATGATGCCGACGAAGTTGCTTCGCCTCCTCCTGCTAAGAAGGGTTCATCAAGTTTCTTCGTGGACGAAGATGATCTGGACCTGTGAGCATTTATACTCTTTTTATTTTTATTTCTTGTCACCTTGTATGCTAACTGCGCACTGTACTTAAATAGCTCTGACGATGACGATGTTCCTCTCGCAAAGAGGGCTAAACTAGCTTCTGAGAGAGCAGCACCGGCTAAGGAATCGAACCCTTCTCCTACCAAGTCAACACCTCCATCCCGATCGGGTGTAGAGAAGGTCCCAGTATCGAGAGTTATTCCTCCTGATGATGCTCCCACCCCGCCGGCTGGCCGCGATCACGTAAGTACTTGATCTGTCTGGCTTTGCTTAATTTCCATCACCTGACTCCTCTTGATTTTTCCTGGCTGCAGCCAATTTATGCTACAGTCGATGCTGTGGTGGACTTTGCTGAACAATTTACTCGCCTTGAGGCCGAAAACTCCCAACTTCGGAAGGCCGTCAAATCTTCGGCTGATCAGGTGGTTGAAGCCAGCAGGCTCGCTGCCGATGCCAAGAGTGAGAACGCCTTGTTGAAGGAAGAAGTAAAGAGGCTGAAGCGTCAGATGAAGGATGATCAAGATGCTAGGCGTGCAGCGGCGGCTGCAATTGATGAGAAGGAAGGTGTCCTCCGTGAATCCATCAAGAATTTATTGGGTAAAAATCCTCATGACACTCCGCTCCTTTCTTGATGTTTTCTCCATTAATTGCTGATACGTCTCTCTTTCAGAGGCCGCTAATATAACTGTCAGCCGACGTCATCAGCTTCGGGAGGATTCCACAGCCGATGCTTTGTCACTTGCTGCTGAGTCTAATGTCCAGATCCTCAGATTACTGCAGAAGTCCAAGGGGGCACTGTCGAAGTTATACTCGATGATCTTCCCAAAGGCGAAGCTGGACAAGACTCTCGACAAGATGGCGGAAGCTTTCCTTGTCGATCCTTCCGAGCCTGTAGAGGTATTGAAACGTCGCAGCCGCTTGATTGGTGCGGTTCTTACTTTCCAGTTGCTTATGGGCCACGGGATGGGGTCGGAATTGGAAGATTTCTCTAAGGCACTGCCTGTTGATGATGAAAACCATCTAGTCGACCTTGAGCCTTTCAAGAGATCGGCAATAACTTGCGCCAACCGGCTTCTAAAGTTGGTGGACGAAGCACAAGCCGAGCCTGTTCCTGAGTCAGTCCCTGGTTCAACTTCGGTGAATCCTTAAACTGTTATTCGATGTGTTGTACATAAGATTATCCGTAACTCTTTGAAATTCGGCTTTGTTGCCAAAGCATCCTTTTGCCTGTATGATGCGCACTCAATGCTCCTGATGGGAGTTTTTATATTAATGCTTGGTCTGAACTGAGGACGTACTGCAGATTCCTTCATCTTCTTCCCGTGCCGAGCTCTTTCCGAATTCTTCGGGTAATGACGAGTCAGGCCTTGTTCGTCAGTTACGTGACCAGTTGTCTAGTCTAAATAAAGACATTACTTCCCTTCGTGCGATGGCTGCCTTGGTGAAGAATAAGGGAGAAATAGCGACTGCCGTCGAACAATATGCTCTCGATGGTCTTCATGTTGCTACCGAAAGTTTGGGCTGTGAGTATTAGCCTGTCTTCTGATTCCTGGTATAGCTTGAATGTCCTAACATTCGTTCCCTTTCCAGTCGTAGCTTCGGATGCAGCTGAAGAGGACAGGAAGATTCATGAAGAGGTTGAGGCGATGACCGACGTTGCGCACCCAACGCATGGTTTATGGCTGCATCGTCCGAAGGCCGTCATCATGGCGAAGTTTAAGTACCGGGTGATGAAGGCACATTACTATTTTGATAAATACTATGCCCTTCTTACGATGGTTTGGCACACCTTATTTCCTCTGGATCAGGCACCCGAAACTTTGTCTGGCTTGTTCACCCGATTCAAGTCTCCCGAGAGGATTCGGCTGCTAGTGCGGAAAGAGCTTCTAGCTGGTGCTGAGCTTGCCTTTGCTTCAATATTGGTATGTCATCCATCTTTAGATTTAAGAGCCGTGGCGAACACTGAAAGGGATTTAGGCCAGTACTATGATGTTGCTAGAGGTCCTGCTCACACCATTGTTTCTCGGATGGAATCATGCCTTGAAAAGGAACTGAAGGCCCACTGCGACCGGGGATCCCGATTATGAATGTAATAACCTTGTATTCGCATAAGATTGTTTACTGTGTACGCTGCACGCTTATGTTAATTTGATTGATATTTTGTTGTCGAGTGCGGCTGAGTGATCAGTTCAACCTGCTTACTCGACGACTTCGTTGTATTTTATGCAATGTTATTGCGAAGTCGATATGTAATTTATGCGAAAGCTCGGCTTCGTCACACGGTGCACCGGTTTGAGCCTTATCTTATGACAATGTAACCATCGACTGCAGCACTCGCGTATTTTTCGAGGCTTGGATTGGTTGTTTTTGTGTGTCATTAATCTTAGCTCTCGCTGAGAGTATTTAATTAATGACATCGTGTAAACACGTTTCTTCTGGGCCAATGCTCCCGATGGGAGTTAGAGCCGATGGGAAAGGCTCCAAACGTTACGTTCGGGTACCAAAGCCTGAAGCAAGAAAAAAGGGTAACAAAAATCTGATTAGATCTTTATTCATAATGTAAAGCAACCTTGTAGGCCGTTGAATGAAAAAAACAATCGTATCCTATGTATTAAACCGTCGCAATTGCGCGATGTTCCACGGATTCTCGACATCTTTTCCCGAGACTGGATTTTTGAGCCGATAAGCTCCTCCTGGTATCACTTCGGTGATGATGTATGGTCCCTCCCATGGGGATTCTAGCTTTAAGGGTCTTTTTTGCTTCAACCGTAGTACCATATCTCCAACACTGAAATTTCGACTGCGTATTCGTCGGCTGTGATAATTTCTCAGCGCTTGTTGGTAGACCGTTGTTCTTGCTAAGGCGATATCTCGTGCTTCGTCAAGGAGGTCGACAACATCTTGTAGCGCGATATTGGAGGAGGACTCTGTGTACGCTGTTACTCGAGGCGCTTGAAATCGGACGTCGGCTGGTAGGACTGCTTCGGCTCCGTACACCAAGAAGAATGGAGTGTATTGAGTCGACCTGTTGGGGGTGGTACGCAAACTCCATAGCACAGATGGTAACTCTTCTACCCAGGCTCCGGCTGCGCCTTTAAGGCGTTTCTTTAAACCATCCCCTATTAAACCATTGATCCTTTCCACCTGGCCATTGGTCTGGGGGTGAGAGACTGATGCGAATTTCAATTTGATCCCTCCATCATCACAAAATTTCCTGAACTCCTCGGAATCGAAGTTGGAGCCGTTGTCTGTGACGATGCTGTGGGGCATACCGAATCGACAGGTTATTCCTTTGAAGAATTGAACCGCTGTTTCAGCCTTTTGGTTTCGCACTGGTACTGCCTCGATCCACTTAGTGAATTTATCGACTGCAACCAGTAAGTACGTGTGTCCTCCGGGTGACGATCTTGGCAATGGTCCAACTTGATCGAGTCCCCATTGAGCGAACGGCCATGCCAAGGGTATTGTCATTAAATCCGTTGCAGGAGCGTGTGGTTTCGACGAGAAACGTTGGCACGCATCGCACTTCATGACTAGATCCCTAGCATCCGACGCTGCCGTTGGCCAATAAAATCCTGCCCTGAAGGCTTTCGCCACAAGGGCTCTTCTCCCTGCATGATGCCCACAGGTTCCTTCATGTATCTCGCGCAACAGTGCTTTTCCATCGTTAATGGCGATGCACCTTTGGAAGATCCCTGAGATGCTACGCTTGTAAAGCTCACCATTTATCACTGTGAAGGCCTTTGATCGTCTGACGATTCGCTTAGCTTCCACAGGGTCTTCTGGCAGCTCTTGTTTCGACAGGTACGCTAGGAATGGTTCGGTCCATAGTGGCTCGAGGAGGAGAACTTGTTCGGCAGGAAGGACTGAAGATTCTTCAGTCGAAGGTTTTTGTAGTGAACTTTTCTCCAAATCTCCAGCCGATGGTTTTGGAGATGCAGACGTCTTTTCTTTAATTGATCTTTGAGCGATCACTTCGTAAAAAACTCCGTCTGGGATAGGGGAGCATGTGGACCCGATGTTTGCCAAAGTGTCGGCTTCCTCGTTACTGGCTCTGCCAATGTGCTTAAGCTCGCATCCTTCGAATTTAGCCTCCATATTCTGATACAGTTGTCGATAAGCAACCATGTTGTCACTGACTGCATCGCACAGGTTCATCGACTGCTGGACCACCAGGTTTGAGTCTCCGTAGATTTCTAGGCGCGTAGCACCACACGCCTTCGCCATTTTCATTCCGTGTAGCAGTGCTTCGTATTCTGCTTCGTTGTTTGTCGGCAGGGAGAAATTCATTCGTAGTATATACTTCATCTTATCTCCCTGTGGTGATATTAGCACCACTCCTGCCCCTGCGCCTGTACTCCGTTTTGACCCATCAAAGTACATTACCCATGACCCCAACATGTCGGGTGTTGCTGGTGTCTGTGATTGGATCCAATCTGCCACAAAATCTGGGAGGATTTGGGATTTTACCGCCGTTCGGTTGACGTAAGTTATGTCGTGTGGCGCTAACTCGATGGCCCATTGAGACACTCGACCTGTGGCTTCCGGATTGGTCATTATGCTCTTTAGGGGTGCTTCGCTCACAACTTTGATCGGGTGCTCCGTAAAATAGTGCCGTAGCTTGCGAGCCGATCTCCACACTGCATATGCCAACTTCTGGTGATGGGGATACCTCTGCCTTGCGGGGGTAAGTACTTCACTGAGGTAGTAAACGGGCCTCTGCACACCATGAACCCTCCCTGCTTCTTCTCGTTCAACAACCAAAACGCTGCTGAAGACTTGAGCTGTAGCGGCTATGTACATCAGCAGTGTCTCCTTTTCGCGCGGGGTCACGAGCACCGGGGAGGTCGATAGGATTTTCTTCAAGTTGTTGAAGGAGTCTTGTGCCTCTTTGTCCACTCGAACTTTTCTGACTTTTTCATCAAGTTGTAGAATGGCAGAGCTTTCTCCCCTAGCTTTGCGATGAACCTGCTGAGCGCCGCTAATCGGCCTGCCAACTGCTGCACTTGGTGCAGATTCTTTGGCGGCTCCATGTCGAGAATAGCTTTGATCTTCAAGGGGTTAGCCTCGATTCCTCTGGCTGATATGAAGTACCCGAGTACTTGTCCTCCTGGCACTCTGAAGAAACATTTCTTGGTATTTATCTTGATTTTGTATCCATCCAGATTGTCGAAGGTTTCCCGCAAGTCATCGATGAGTGTGTCTGCATGCTTTGTTTTCACCACGATATCGTCGATGTAGACTTCAATGTTCCTTCCAATCTGCTCCGCGAGGCAGGCTTGCATGCAGCGTTGGTAGGTAGCTCCTGCATTTTTCAACCCGAATGTCATGACGTTGTAACAGAAAACGCCGTGTGGAGTGATGAACGCGGTTAGCTCCTGGTCCTCCTTCTTCAGTTTGATCTGGTTGTACCCGGAGTATGCATCGAGGAAAGAGAGACGATCGCACCCGGCTGTAGAATCGACTATTTGATCTATTCGAGGCAGCGGGAAATGATCTTTCGGGCAGTGCTTGTTAAGGCTAGTGTAATCGATGCACATGCGGAGGGCGGTTGTGTCCTTCTTCGGCACCATGACTGGATTGGCCACACATTCAGATTCCTTAAGCTCTCGGATAAATCCCGCCTTGCGAAGTCGATTAACTTCTTCACCGATTGCTCTTCTTTTAGGTTTGGAAAATCGCTGCATCGACTGCTGTACTGGTTTGGCCGTCGGGTCAACATTTAGGGCGTGCTCACCGAGTTCCCTGGGGATACCTGGCATGTCGGATGGCTCCCATGCAAATATCTCCCAGCGCTCACGGAGGAACTCGATGAGTGCGCTTTCCTATGCGACAGCGAGGTCAGCCGAGGTGTTGACCGTCTTCTTCGGATCAGTAGGGTGCACTTGCAGCTTCTTGGTCTCCTTTGCAGTATCGAACTCATCGGATCTTACGTTTCGATTGTCGGCTGGCGGCTGTGTGTGGTCTGTAATGGCGTCGATTGCGTTGAGTTCTTCTTTGGCTCCAAACTTCGAGGCGATCTTCTGGAATTCCCTGTCGCAGTTGTCTGACCGAGCGAAGCTGTCGTGAACGGTTATTGGGGTCCCGTTGTTGCCTGGCATCTTTAGTTTCAGGTATGCATAATGAGGCACGGCCATGAATTTGGCAAACGCAGGCCTGCCAAGGATGGCGTGGTACTGAGATTCCCAGTCGACTACCTCGAACTCGATCTTTTCTTTCCTGAAATTACTGGGCGTGCCGAAGACTACGTCCAACGATGTTTTGCCTAGCGAGTAGGCGGGTCGAGTCGGTATAATGCCGTGGAACCCTGTGTCGGATTCTTTTAGCATGTCGACTGTTAAACCCATTGCCCTCATTGTGCTGGCGAATAACAGGTTCAAGCCGCTTCCTCCGTCCATGAATACTTTGCCCATATTGTACCCTCCAATCTGTGCTTCCAGGACAAGGGCCGCGCGACCGGGCCCTTGGACGGCTTTCGGGTGGTCCGCCCTGCTGAAGGTGATGCTCTGATCTGACCAGTCGATGAAATCCGGCGTATCAACCATGGCAACTTCCGCGTATTTTACTTCTCGGGAGAACTTTTTGATTTCTCTTTTCGAAAAGCTGGTTTTGTGGATCATGTTGATTTGTCCACGCAGCGCTGGGAATGCTTCGACTGGTACATATTCATCTTTTTCCATTGGCTCGTACGGTTCTGGTACATATGGTTCTGGCTGATGGTCATAGGACCTTGCTTTCTCTTCCATCATGCGAACTCTTGATGTGGCTTCAGCTCTAAGGTCGTCGCAGAACTGTCGAATCTCTAGGAAGTGTTGACAGTTCCTTAACAGATGGCTGGACTTTTCCCGACCATCTTTAGGATCGAAGTAAGAGTGGAGATAACATGGCGCCTCAAGTTGCTCTGTAGCTGAGAGGTGTGGAGAACGGGTGCGGCCCCTGATTGACGACATGTCATAGCATCGAGAGTGGACTGCTGTTCTGCCTTCCTCTTCACGGTGTGAGCTCCTTCGTCTCCTTCTTTGTCCAGCTGCGGCGTCGAGATTTTCTCGGTTGCTCTCTTGTATGCTTCTGGGCAAAAATTTTAGGGCTGTTGCCGAAGGGACACCCTTCTGAGGCACGGCCTTTGAGTCGGACACGCCGGCCCCGGGGAGGCGAAGAAAACCTCCGGAGTCGATGACGAAGTGAACGCCACTGAAAACAGCTTCCGTGTTGTGAGACGGTGCCAAAGAATTCGGGTGAAGCTCTTCGCGGCGCGGCACGAACTCGAAGGATCCGCAGCGGATCGGATCTCTTGACTTTGCTGGTGTCGGCGACTCGAGTAAGAACGCCGCGGACGTAACTGGTGCTGCCGATGACCTGCCTTGTGCCAACAGATTTCCCACAAACGGCGCCAATTGTCGAGGGTACTCCTCGCCAATGCCCTCCGATAGGGGCTTAGGGTTGATGGAATCCTGTAGGCTGACATGAGACATCGGTTCACAGACAAGCGGGGAGAGCGATTTACCCAGGTTCGGGGCCCTCGATGAGGTAAAACCCTTACGTCCTGCCTGTCTGTTCTTTGATTATGAAGACAATGGGTTACAATGGGGTGCCGAATAGTTCGGCTAAGATCTAGTCGAGATTGCTATTGCTAGGGTTACCTAGCTCTAAGCTTTTCCTGGCTAAGATTGCTAAGATTGATCGTGTCCCTCGGCAGCCCCTCTCCTGGCCTTTATATAGGAGGCCAGGTCTCAAGAGGTCTAACCGAATACAACTAGATTTACAGTAGTTTAGATCCAATATTTCCTTGTTTGTTCACTTCCTTATCTTGCCCGTCAAGGAATCTTCTGGTACGCCGACCTAGCGGCCCATCACGCCTTCAGGTATCTTCATGGGCCTCCAATTAGTCAATACCGGATAGGGCAGCGCTGGTTACTCGAAGGGTAATGCCCACGTCACCGGCTGTGGCGGCGAGGAAGAGGGGCGGCTGGTCAAGGACTGCAGCTCGGTGAAGCTTCTCCTGGACGGCCGTGGAGGCGAGGGGGAGAAGCTCTGCTGGGCTTCGTCTTCGGCATCGAAGATGTGGAGGTTAGCTTGCTAGTGCTATCAGCTCAAGGGCTGCGCTGCCCTCTCTCTTTCTCTGTCCGGCCATGGAGGCGAGGGGAGAAGAAGAGGTGTTGCGGTGCTTCTGGCCAGGCGGAGCCAGCTTTTTCTCTGGTGGTTCTTCTGCAAGCGCTATCACGCACTCGGCACCATGGCCGATGCGATCTTCAACCGACGAGACGGCTGTTACTCTACCTCCAAGACGGAGGTCTCTTCCTGTCCCTGTTGGAGCTCGACGCCTCCGCGCAGCCAAGAGATTCGTTCCCAGTGGTGTGGAGGTAGCCAACGGGGGTGGGTTCTCGCCGGAAGGAAGAGTTAGAGCAGCTTCTCTCCATTCCTTGGCGGCGACTCTTCGAGGATGCCGGCGAGCGGTGACGGTGACGCTCCAGGACCTAATTGCTTTTTTAGATTTTATTCTGGGGTGTGTTTTGTAAATTTACAGGCCTTATCTTCAAATTCTAGGTTCTTGAGGGCGAGTGTTGTAAAGGGTCTGTTTGTAATTTGTACCCGTCACGTGTCACTCTAATGGAATACCACCTCTTCTTTGCAAAAAAAAACATAGTTTGCCATAGATATATACCATTAACCTTTGTATTTATGCTTCTAAATTTCCTCCGGGCAACAACGCTTCTGGATCCAGAAGCGGATGAACTATAAAGCAGTTTCCGAGAGGCTGATGGGATGGCTGAGTTATAATATTTTCATTGCAACCGACGGAATCCTCACGGGAGAGGCCGCCGACCTCCTGCTCGTCTCCCTCGCCAAACTCGCAGTGACGGGCTCGTCCAACCATTCTCTAAATCTAGCAATGTGCTGTAACATCTTGTGGTGACCCTCCATACCACTGCATGTTGTAGTATGCCAGTCGTTGATATAACATTCACGAAGTACCATTCCGCAAATATTACATCCCTCAGAGTAGTACAACAGAACATAGCAGGTCCATAACTCATTCATTTATTATTACAAATATCATACACATATCGTCTCGGAGCTCCTCTTGGGTCCTAAGAGGAATACTCCTGGGTTCGAGGCGAACCCAACTTAGCTTACAATATAGATGTCTCATTAAGTTGTACATTTATACTCTCAAGCAGCTAAATACTAAGAGTTCGGGCTGCTCGGCTACTACTACTTCTTGATGTTCTAGGCCTGATCTCCTCCGGAAGCCTCCCCGGTTCCGTAGACTATGAGATAGTCTACGCCTTCAACACCTCCAGAGATGTCTGGTTCTTCATAGCCGATGATCTCGGCTCCTTCAGTGTGGTCGTAGTCCTCCTCCAGACGATTCAGACAATCTAAGCAAGGGATTTAAGATTGGGATGAGTACGAGCGTACTCAACAAGTTCATTATAGAGAAGAGGTGTTTAATGCACTAGCTACGATCTTAGACCAGAAAGTCTAATACCAATGCAAGTTTTGATAAACATTTCTTCAAGGGATTGCTTTTATTTTCAAGAGCTATGTCCGTCAGCCTTCACCGGTTTACTAGAACTTCATGGAGCTCCTTTCCGGCCGCGTTCGCAGTTCCTTATCCCGGAACAGGGAGTGACAGGTCATAGTTCTTTACACTCTGCAGAGGTGTGTTGCTTTACCCATAAGAGATCTTAACCTTGGTGCCAACCAGGCAGCTTTCCCGTCCACACTTCCTTCGGTGTGAGGCCCGGTATAAGGTCTAGCCAATCATGTTCCTCCGCTACCTCGAACACCCACCCTTTGTTGCATGCCCGACCCTGGATCCTCGCCGGTCCCATTATTCCCATATATTTCAGGGTGGACCCCGACCACGACGACAGTCTGGGATCGAACCAAACTCCTTCGCCGGTAGCTGCAACCCATCATAGACCGCAATACCGTGGGGACTTAGGACTCCCCAGCCTCACCATCTTGCTCCTTCGGGCGACAAGTGTACTACGGACAATGCCGTGGGGACTTAGGACTCCCCAGCCTCACCAGCTTGCCCCCTTGGATTACAAGTGTACTACGGTAAAGCGCATCCGTTGATGAACGAGAGTTGGAAACACTTTTGACTACTCCGTCCCACTCCGGATCTTTTGGTTAACACGGGTATTACGGCACAAGAATCACTGGTGACATTTGTTGTTTAACCCTAGATGGATATAAACCCTTGCAATGGAACCTCCACCATATCAACTCAATCCATGGTTCCATTGCCCACCACATAGTCATATTCATAGTTATGAAAGTAGTGGTTTTGGTTTTTATGCAGTAGTGATAACCATAGTACTTTGCAAGTAATTTGATAGAAATACTCAAATGACATGAGCAAGTGATGAACTTGCCTGAACACTGCAAAGTTTTGCAGTTGGAAGGTCTGGACTAACCCTTGTCCTATGTCTCTGAAAAATAGCATCATTGTCCGATAAGGGCAATGGTTAAAGAAGCAATTATGCATGATTCCAATTTTAGGGTTTGTTCCCCCCTTCCGAAGTCGTTGTTATTTTATGTGAGAGGTTAATACTAAGAACAATTTGGAGGTTCTCTATTTAGGGTAAATACAACCTTGAAATATTGTCAAGGTGTTTTTGTAGTCCAATTACATTAATGGACTTATTTTCTTTATCTTTACTATTAAATTGCAATAGGTGACTGCCTGGTGTCACAAACGGGCCAAATAATTTTTTTAGACCCAACCTCTTCCGGCAGCCCTTGGCCCAATCTTTATTACTATTACGTCCAAACCCGCACACGCACGGCGTGGCGCTTCTCACGCCCAGCTTTTTGTTTTTTCCACGCAGGAATTAGGGAGTCAACCCCCGGCCCGGCCTCCCGCTTCACACGCTCGGTGCCGTTCCTAGCACCCACGCACAGGGAACTCTCCAAATCCCTCGCAGCTACTGCCAGCGCCGCCGCCCTGACAGATCGACTAGCTGACCTGCTGCCGGGCGCTGACCACGAGAGCGAGATCCCCTGATTCGTTAGCTAGCGCTCATCCTCTCCTCGCGAGGGGTGCATGGATCCAAATCCGCCAAAGAAATAGTACGGCAAGCGGCTCAAGGCGGGGCAAGGTTGACGCGCTCGAATTCCTGGCCCGATTTCCCTGATCCTGTTCTTCCCAATACTCAAGCACCGTCGTTCCCAACCTGACGAAGGAGGGTCGCACAAGAGAGGAAAGCGGGACCGAGCTCCACTGCACTTGGCTCCCATGATTCCGCTGCCGCTGGCTCCCTGGTGTCCGTCACAGGCTCATAGCAGCCTCGATGCGCATCACATCCAGTGACTTGAATTTCGCTGGCATGGGAGAGTTCTCGATTGGCCCAGGAAGAGAGGCGGCGGATGGAAGCGGGAATTGAGGCAACGTCCTGGATGGATATTCTCCATGGATTTCTTTTTCTATGATTTTCGTTAACTGGATGGGAATAGTGGTGGGTTCACGGATCGAGATTGCCCTATTCTTTTCATGATGGATTCTCTATCGGTAGTTTTTTCACTTGATGTTTGAAGGCTGGTACGATTCATATTTGGGGAGTGTTGGCTTCTCTCGGGGGATCAAATCACTAATGCCTGGATCCCAGCCATTCGATCAAGCGATTTGGAATCTTTTCGGAAAATCACCCACCTCACTCTCCCACTTTTGCAGCAAAATCTGTTTTCATCTAAAATCCCATATTTGCTTCTATAAAAGCACATGTGTAACAAAACCAATCCAGCTGTAGCAAAACCATAGAACAAATGTAGCAAAATAGATTTCGCCGAAGATACCGCCAAAAAGACTGTAGCGAACAATTTACGCTATATTAGCATAACTTCGGAACAATTGTAGTGGAAAAAAACTACTATTGCAGCATCATATTTTTTTGTACTAAGATCCTGTATCTCCAACGAAGGTACAACTATGGTTCGGGCAATTCATCCAAAAGTGATGCCTCCAAAAAAATGGACCATGGATAAAAGGTGAGTTGGGCGGCAGCTTATTATATAGAAAATGGGGATCGATGTTCACAAACCTACAGCAAAATTTAAACTGCAGAATGGCGAGTGAGCAGGATTAAGATCGTTTGCCGTTGAGTTCGTCAGTTTTATGCATGTTGAGCCGATGCATATTAGGAAGGCAAGCTACATGACCACACTTACTGAGTAAGCATCCGCTGAAAAAAATAAACAATTCAAAATTTGTAAAAACATGAGCTGCTGGTGATGTACTACGCCATCAAGTTGTGATTTAACATGGCACCGTAGCAACGCACGGGTTTTGTGCTAGTTGAAAATAATATGTGTGATTTAAATCATTATTTAAATCATCAAATTAAGACTTTTTCTTAATTATCTTCAAAAATTCTCTTTGGTATTTTATTTGGATAGAGAATTTTATGCTGATTGATTTTTATATTTTTAATTATTTTTTTAGAGCTCTTATCAATTTTCTATTGAATTTCAAAGTTTCTGGTTTTTATTTGAATTGTGAAAAGTCACAATTGCCCCTCGGCCCACCTGTCAGTGGAGCCCAGCGGGTTGGGTTAGACCAGCTCGGGTCCAACCGACCCGAGCGGTCGCTCACTCACTCACCACCCCGCGCTGCCTCGACCTAACTCTAATCCCCTTTCTCTCTGGCGACCTGCGTCGCCCTCACCGTCACCGACCGATTCCGGCGGTCTCCGGCCGCCATGGCCCTCGCCATGGGGCGCAATCGAACCGCCGTGTGACGGCGATCCATTCCATCCGCGTCGATCTGGAGCAGACGCCGCTCCCGCTCGTCCTCGACCCTCTTCGCCATGGCTAGGGTTACGGGATCCGCGTGATCCCGCGGTTCCCAGGGTTCCTGGCGTGATGGCGCCGCCGTGGCTGTGCTGCCATGGTGGGGTGGTGCTGTGGCGCCGCCATGGCTTGGCTTGGCCCGGCGCCGCCGCGCCCTGGCGTGTGCCGCCGTGGCCGCCATGGTTGTCTGCCTGCTCGACCCCGGTACGTTCGCCACCTCTTCTGCTCCTCTTCCGTGCCTGTTCTTCTTCCTCTGCTAGCTCTACTGCTGTGCCTTGCTTGCCTGCACAAGAGCTCTTGTGCTCTTCTGCAGCGCCATGGTGCCTGCTCCTGCTGTGCTAAGCTGCTGTGCTATGCCTGTGCTGCTGCTGTGAAGCCCAGCTGTATCTCTGTGCAAGAATTTCTGATCTAATTGGTTGCTAGGCTTTCCTTTCTTGCTTAATTCCTCTCTGTGGCTCTGTTTTAGTTACTAAGCTCGACAGATGCTCAAGTGTGTTCATATATGCTTGCACATGAGCATCTTGTAATGCTCATGGCTTTCTTAGTTGCTACTGGTCATGCTACAATTAAATCAATTACTTGCTTAATGGCTCTGGTTATTGTTATGGCTGGATTATGAGTGTGTGCCATCCCTGTCTAGCTTGATCCAGTGGTACATCATGTATTTGATGTGCTTCTGGGTACAATTACAGTTCATCCATTTGTTTATCTGTGAAGCAATAGTTGATTAACTATGGCCATTTAATTATCTGGTCCATGCTCTGTTGCTCAGTGATGCTCTAACATGCACTGGCATGCTATAGCAGACTCTGATGATCATATGATCATCAGCTGCTTATAAAAGGTGTGATGCTCCATCTGGTACCTTACCAATGCTCAATTTGAGCTGTGTGTGATTACCAACTAGTGCTGGTGTGTGTAGTGGTTGGCTCAAGCAATTGCTGTTGCTTGCAGTGATCCCTTGGATCATGTGTAAATGTTCAAGTTATTGGTGATTTGGGAACTTCATTTATCTGTATAGCTTGTCCTTGTTTATTAGATAAATGAGATGAACTGCTTGCAGTAATGAGTCTTGTAATTAGCTTGATTGAGCTAGAGGGATGCCAACAGTGGTTGGGGACCCTAGCTCTTCTTTGAACCCAATCTGGGTGATGATATTTGTGCTTGGCTTGGTGGTTTGGCTGTTTTAGTGGTTGAGGTGACCCTGGCAGTAATCATATGCTGCCCTAGGGTAGCTCCCCTCTTGTTGGCTTGCTGTGGCTCACTAAATGCTTTCTGGGTGATCCATTTATTAGATTGCCAGTAGCCCTTGATGTTGAAATCAAATAGACAAGGATTTGTCTATGTCCGATGGCCTGACTAGCTGTAGGTGCTAAGTGTGTAGCTAGGCTAGCTTGTGCTTTCATCTCTTGCTGGATTTCTTCAGTTATGCATTGATTTTCATAGCTGTTGTTCCCGTTAGATGATTTACTAGTGGCCTTACTACCCTTGCTTGTACCATATGGCTTAGTAGCCAGATGATGACACAAATTGGGTATCACACCCTTTTGCTTGTATGTGATTGTTGCATATGCTTATATATGAACAAAACCATCTGGTTTGTTCATGATGATTTGTATACCTCACTCCAGCTCCTAGAATTTGATGATGGTGTAGATGTTTTGCTTCTGGTGGTTTGTTTGGCTTGCCCTGCTCCTCCCTGTGGCTTGATGCTTCTTGGTTATTTGCTGTGGTGGTGAAGATGTGTTGAACAGCAGTGGCTGTTCAAGCTGTTCTTGTGTTCTTGTGTTCTTGTGACTTACCCTGTGAGGCTGTTGTCGATGCAATGGTTAGGGTTTGCTTCAGGAAACCCTTTATACTTGCCCTCTCCCTTTCCTTCATGGTCGACAGCCTTGCTGTACTACTCCCCTGGTCACTGTGTGTGTGGAGAGCATGCAGCAACTCTGGTGTGCTGTTGAGCATGCACACCAGCATTGTGTGCTGCCTGCTTGTGTGTGTATGCAACTCCAGCTTGGGACTTGTGCTGTGGAGAGATCAGCTTCGGCAGTGTTGATCATATCTGCTCAATTTCCTTTCTTTCTAACCTATGCCACTTGGCATAACACTTGTTTTCTTTTCTTTGTGTTTGTGTGCAGGGAACAATGTGCTGATCATGATGAAGATCAAGATCTTCTTGAGCAAGTATTACTTGATAATCAACAATGTAGTTTAGGATATTTAAATGACTTGTAATTTTTCTTTTTCTGTTTCTATTTATTCAATTCTTGTAATGTGTTGTAATTCCATAATTCAATTCTAAATATTGTAAAGACAATGTATTATGTGTGTGATTATCAATAAAGCTCAAGTTTCTCTCTAATGAGCTTTGTCTAAGTGTTTTATTATTCATATTCTTGATTAATGATAATTGTTTAATAAATCATCTCAAGTTTGAATTATGTGATAATCATTTGATGTTTGAATTTGAAATTCAAATTCAATTTGGTTTGAATTCAATCATACAACTTAACTTGTGATTCAATCATGCAACTTAAGATTTCAATGCAATATCACTTCTCTCTTCTCAAAACCCTAATTTAGATAAGTAGGAACAAGTTCATCGCACTCTCGAAACCCTAACCCTGTAAGGTGTCGAGAGAGAAACCTGTCCCCCTTTGATGCGGTTTTGTTTTAAAAGCGCGAAATTTCCCCGTAATTTACAATGCAATGCACATCCCTTTCTAAAATCTACCCCTCGATCGCCTCTAAACCTCGGGACATTACAGCCTTTCCCCTTAAAGAAAACTTCGTCCCGAAGTTGTGGTTGTAATACCTGAAAAGTTCGGGGTATGTTTTCCTCAGGTCTTCCTCCTTTTCCCGGGTGGCTTCCCTCTCGGGATGATGCTTCCATTGTATCTTGCAATACTTTATCGCTCGATTCCCGAGTTGTTTCCAGCTCTCCTCGAGAATCTTCGCCGGCTTCTCGATGTATGTCAAATCTGGTTGTAACTCGAGCTCTTCATGTGATACTCGGTTCATCCGGGGTCTTCAAACATTTTCCGAGTTGCGACACATGGAATACGTTGTGAACCTGAGATAACCTTCCCGGTAGTTCCAATTCGAAGGCTAACCCTCGGTTTTGACTCAGAATCTTGAAAGGTCCGGTGTACCTAGGGCTTAGCTTTCCTTTTACTCCAAACCTCTGAAGTCCTTTCATCGGGCTCACCTTAAGATATACCATGTCTCCAACTCGTGGCTCCCATGTTCTCCTCTTTTGATCGGCATAACTCTTCTGTCGGCTCTGGGCTATCTTGAGCCTATCCCTGATAATGTCAATGATTTGTTGCTTTTCCTTGACATAATCAGGGTTGAATTCTTTGCTTGCTCCGGCTTCATACCAACATATCGGTGATCTACACTTTCTTCCATACAGAGCTTCAAACGGTGCCATCTTGATGCTGCTTTGATAGCTGTTATTGTATGAAAACTCTGCTAGTGGTAAGTGCTCCTCCCATGATCCCCCGAAGTCTAGGGCACAAGCCCTGAGCATATCCTCTAGGATCTGGTTAGTTCTCTCTGTTTGTCCACCTGTCTGGGGATGATAGGCGGTACTATAGTCCAACTTGGATCCTAAAGCTTCGTGTAGTTGCTTCCAAAATGCTGACGTGAACACGGATCCTCGATCCGACACGATCTTCTTGGGTACTCCATGTTTACTCACGATCTCTTTGATGTAAAGATCGATGAGTTTCTCTCCTTTATCCTGCAGGTTTACCGCTAAGAAGTGTGCACTTTTCGTCAACCGGTCCACGATTACCCATATCATGTCCTTCTTTTTATTGGTCATGGGTAGTCCGGTGATGAAATCCATTCCTATCTCCTCCCATTTCCATTCTGGAATGGGTAGAGGTTGTAACTTCCCTGCTGGACTCTGATGTTCAGCCTTCACTCTTTGACAGGTATGGCATTCCGCCACATATTGTGCTATCTCTCTCTTCATGTTGTTCCACCAAAATAGCTCCTTTAGATCCATGTACATCTTTGTACTTCCCGGATGCATGGAATATGGTGTTTGATGGGCTTCCCGGAGTATTACTTCCTTGATTTCAGCAATATCCGGAACACAAATCCTTTTTTGGAACCATAATGATCCCGATTCTCCTCGATGAAATTCTGATGGTCTTCCTTCATCTATCCTTCTCATCTCCTCCACGATGAATGGATCGTCCAACTGACCCATCATTATCTCATTCTTCAGGTTGACATTTAGCTCATCGGCTACTTGCAAAGCCGATAGTCCTTCATGAGCTTCCTTCTCCCAAAGTTGTATTTGGGCTTGACTTATTTCCTTCCTCAACTCCGGTGATATCTCGTGTTCCACTCCTCCGGTGCTCTTCCTACTCAAGGCATCTGCTACCACATTGGCCTTTCCTGGAGTGTAATTGATGGTCAAATCATAATCCTTGATTAATTCTAGCCATCTTTTCTGCCTCATGTTGAGTTCCTTCTGAGTAAAGAAGTATTTGAGACTCTTATGATCTCGTATAGAGCTCACACTTGGCTCCATAGAGAAAATGTCTCCAGGTTTTGAGTGCAAATACAACTGCTGCTAATTCCAAGTCATGTGTTGGATAGTTTACTTCATGAGGTCTGAGTTGCCTCGATCCATAAGATATCACTTTCCGATCTTGCATGAGCACGCAGCCCAATCCATGCTTGGATGCGTCACAGTACACGGTGTAATCCTTACCAACTTCCGGAACTGCTAACACCGGTGTCGTGGTGAGTTTCTCCTTCAGAGTTTGAAAACTCTTCTCACACTCCTCTGACCACACGAATGGTGTGTTCTTTCTTAATAGCTTTGTCATTGGTCCTGCTATCTTGGAGAATCCTTCAATGAATCTCCGATAATATCCTGCCATTCCTAGGAATCCTCGGATTTCCTTGACAGTCTTGGGTGCTTCCCATTCTAGAACTGCTGCTACTTTGCTCGGGTTAACAGCTATTCCATCTTTACTGATGACATGACCAAGAAATTCCACTTGATCAAGCCAAAATTCACACTTGCTAAACTTGGCATAGAGTTGATGTTCTCTTAGTGTTTGCAACACTAACCTCAGATGTTCAGCATGTTCGGCTTTGTCTTTGGAATAGATCAAGATATCATCAATGAATACGATGACAAACTTGTCTAGATATGGCATGAAAATCTTATTCATGAGATTCATGAAAATTGCTGGGGCATTGGTTAATCCAAAAGGCACTACAAGGTATTCATGATGTCCATACCTTGAAACGAAGGCAGTTTTCGGAACATCTTCCTTCTTGATCTTTATCTGGTGATAACCGGATCTTAGATCAATTTTGGAAAAGACTCCTGCGCCTCTAACTTGATCGAATAGATCTTGTATTCTTGGAAGTGGATACTTGTTCTTGATTGTGACGTTGTTCAGATTCCTGTAGTCTCCACACATCCTTCTTCCTCCATCTCTTTTATCCACGAAGATCACAGGTGATCCCCATGGTGAAACACTTTCTTGTATGAATCCTTTCTGTTCCAAGTCGTCCAGTTGCTCCTTAAGTTCTTTCAACTCCTTAGGGCCCATCTTATATGGTGCTTTTGCAATCGGAGCTGTTCCTGGAATTAGGTCGATAGTGAATTCTATCTCCCTATCTGGTGGCATACCTGGTAATTCCGTAGGAAACACATCCTGGAATTCATTCACTACAGGTATATCCTCTAATTTCACCTCCTTCATGCTGTTCAGCTGTAGCTCAACTTCTATCTGTGTATGTTTGTCGCCTTGGTAGATCATTCTATTTCCATCGGGGCTTTTCAAAGATACCATCTTGTTCACACAGTCGATCAATGCTCCATTAGCTTCTAACCAGTTCATACCAAGAATGACATCAATGTCCTTCATCGGTAAAATGAACAGGTCTGCGTCAAACGCACACTTATTGATCATGATGACTTGTTTTTGTTTGGTATGGGTTACTACTATCACCGCCTGATCGGAGTTGACCACCTCCTCCAGATTAGTGCAGTTCAGCTTGCCGAAGGGCTTCTTATTCTTCCAGTTCCCTCCGGTGTTTCCTCCTCGGCTTCCACCTCCTCCAGACTGACCTCCTCCATTCTTCTTATTGGGGCAATCCTTCATCATGTGCCCCTCCTGACGACGCCCGAAGCAAATGATTCTGGGTTTGCGACAGTCCTTCGAAGTATGTCCTTTAATTCCACAAATACGGCAAACTATTTGATTTGCAGTCTGAAATGCTCGATTCTTCCTACTACCGTAGTAGTTGCTGTTGTTGTTGTATCTTGGCTTGAAATTCAAGCTGGTATTAGGCTTGTTATTGGAAAACCTCTTAGGCTCAAACTTGGCCTTCTTCCTCTTTTCCTCCTGCAGTTGTTTGAAATCATCTTCCAGAGTGATGGCGGCATCCACCAACTCTTGAAACTCCGTCGCTCTCATCATCCGGAGCTGTACCTTGAACTGGGGACTTAACCCCCTCAAAAACCTCTTCTTTTTCTTGTCCTCGGTGTTGACTTCTTCAACAGCATACCGGGACAGCTTTGAGAATTCCCTGACATAAGTCAGGATGGCCTTGTCCATCTGCTCGAGACTTTCGAATTCTCGACGCTTCAATTCCACAATACTTTCAGGGACATTGGATTCCCTGAACTTCCTTGCAAACTCCTCCCAGGTAAACACTTTTCCAGCCGGATAAACGGCTACGATATTGTCCCACCATGATGCGGCGGGTCCACACAGCAGGTGTGTAGCATAACGGACCTTCTCCTGGTCGTTACAACCAACGGTATTGAGCTTTCGCTCGGTGTCCGTAAGCCAATCTTCCGCGTCCATTGGCTCGGGCGCTATGCGAAAGATATAGGCTTGGTATTCTGGAAGTGTGCTAGGGTGACTCCCTGATTCTCGGGTCTTTCTACCCGATTCTGTTGCAGCAGCTCCTGGAAGAATTTATTCTGCTGCTCCAACGTTACACGTTGTCTCTCCTCTACCAGCTGCATGTACTGGACGAAATTCTGCTGCGTCATGGGTGGTGGTGGTGGTGGAAACTGATTTCTGGCTGCTTGATCAGCCTCTTCCTTTTGCTTCGCTTCGCGCTCCATGCGCTGCGCTTCGGTCTCCTCTCCTAACGCTCCCGACATAACCCCCTAGTTCTGCAACACAAGATGATACTCATAATTACTCCATGCGCAAGTTTTCTGAGCTCAACTTTGTGCACAGTAACTAGTCACGCAATGGAAATCAAGAAGCAAATCCAAATCATACAAAACATATACCATGTATATACATACTTAAGTGGTCTTATTACAATACTCAAGTCGATGTGAGTATGCAAACTCACTTATTAAAGTGTATGTACAAATTTCTACAAATATTACACACTACAATACATGTGGTACTTGTGTATTGTAGTCCCGCCTTCCTTGGTGGACTCTAGTCGATCTTCACTCCCGGTACATCCCAGGTTTCCATCCGGTCGAACGTGTCGTCCTCCTGATAGACCCTGGAACATAAGGTCTCCCCGTCGGCTGGTAATCAGAATCGGACGATGATCCTAGGGAGAAATCAGTGTTCACAAACTGGTCGTTAAGTGCATCATAGTCCACCCATCGGGTGTACTCCCCTGTAGCTCCACCATAAGTATTTCCAACATTTGTATCCGACTCAACCTGTGTCGGATACCCTCCATCAACTCCTCCATTACTAGGATAATTCTGGTTCTGGGTCGTGGCGTCTTCATTCATCTCCCCGTCATAATATACTGAAGTACTATGAGTTCCAGTATCAGATCCCCAACGCCAACCCGTGGAGTTTTCTATAGGAGTCTCGGAACGCTGATTGTTTCTGGATTCCTCTCCACCCTCATATCCCCCATAGGAACTACCCAGATAGTTCCCAGTGTGTAACAGTGTAGTTTCACGCTCAAGAGGATCAATACTAATGTAGTCACCGACTGAGTAAACTGGTGTGTGCACCACATTCTCCATAGGTTCTTTCCCCCTAGTCTCCTCCTTGGGTTCAGTAAACTCCTCTAGCATCGTATCAATTGCTCCCGTCAGATGATGGTTCAACTGAAAGAGCAATGATATTAAGTTGCGGCTATTATCCATATATTTTGCAGCTGCTATTGGTTTGCGTTTTGCATATTTGAAGTGGTTAAGCATGGGATCCTCTTCCTCCTGCATATGAGGAATGTGGGTGAATTCGGAACCCATAAGCTCTTTCGTCTTATGCTCCCGAATATCGGTGATAGCTCTCATAACGGCTATATGGTAGGCTGTGTTGATAGTTCTGGCTTCACCTGCTGGCATTACTACGCTCATTCCCAAAGATTCGGGAAGTCGCAGTCCTACCCTACACTTTACCAATACAGTACCATCGTAGTACATGTATTTCTTTACTTGGATCTGGGAATCACACCCAAATTCAAGTAACATGGCACGTAGAATATTTGCAAGTCCTCCTTCATATTCACTCAGTGTGGAATCCATCACTTTCATGTTTCGTCCCGGACGTGAACTTGCCATGCTGGCTGTAGAAATTGAAAGATTATAAGATTAGTAATAATGCATCATAATAGAGATAATAAAGAATTATCGCACTAAAAGATATGATTGTTGTATTCTCAATTGAATATACACCATATTTTTAGAGAATTCTTTACTAGTCCTATTTGACTCCTAACGTTTGGTCCCATTTACTAGGTTCCAACCTAAGGTCAAAGCTTTTGCTCGATACCAACCGTGGTGACCCCGCATACCACTCGCATGTTGTAGTATGCCAGTCGTTGATATAACATTCACAAAGTACCATTCCGCAAATATTACATCCCTCAGAGTAGTACAACAGAACATAGCAGGTCCATAACTCATTCATTTATTATTACAAATATCATACACATATCGTCTCGGAGCTCCTCTTGGGTCCTAAGAGGAATACTCCTGGGTTCGAGGCGAACCCAACTTAGCTTACAATATAGATGTCTCATTAAGTTGTACATTTATACTCTCGAGCAGCTAAATACTAAGAGTTCGGGCTGCTCGGCTACTACTACTTCTTGATGTTCTAGGCCTAATCTCCTCCGGAAGCCTCCCCGGTTCCGTAGACTATGAGATAGTCTACGCCTTCAACACCTCCAGAGAGGTCTGGTTCTTCATAGCCGATGATCTCGGCTCCTTCAGTGTGGTCGTAGTCCTCCTCCAGACGATCTGGACAATCTAAGCAAGGGATTTAAGATTGGGATGAGTACGAGCGTACTCAACAAGTTCATTATAGAGAAGAGGTGTTTAATGCACTAGCTACGATATTAGACCAGAAAGTCTAATACCAATGCAAGTTTTGATAAACATTTCTTCAAGGGATTGCTTTTATTTTCAAGAGCTATGTCCGTCAGCCTTCACCGGTTTACTAGAACTTCATGGAGCTCCTTTTCGGCCGCGTTCGCAGTTCCTTATCCTGGAACAGGGAGTGACAGGTCACAGTTCTTTACACTCTGCAGAGGTGTGTTGCTTTACCCATAAGAGATCTTAACCTTGGTGCCAACCGGGCAGCTTTCCCGTCCACACTTCCTTCGGTGTGAGGCCCGGTATAAGGTCTAGCCAATCATGTTCCTCCGCTACCTCGAACACCCACCCTTTGTTGCATGCCCCGACCCTGGGTCCTCGCCGGTCCCATTATTCCCATATATTTCAGGGTGGACCCCGACCACGACGACAGTCTGGGATCGAACCAAACTCCTTCGCCGGTAGCTGCAACCCATCATAGACCGCAATACCGTGGGGACTTAGGACTCCCCAGCCTCACCATCTTGCTCCTTCGGGCGACAAGTGTACTACGGACAATGCCGTGGGGACTTAGGACTCCCCAGCCTCACCAGCTTGCCCCTTGGATTACAAGTGTACTACGGTAAAGCGCATCCGTTGATGAACGAGAGGTGGAAACACTTTTGACTACTCCGTCCCACTCCGGATCTTATGGTTAACACGGGTATTACGGCACAAGAATCACTGGCGACATTTGTTGTTTAACCCTAGATGGATATAAACCCTTGCAATGGAACCTCCACCATATCAACTCAATCCATGGTTCCATTGCCCACCACATAGTCATATTCATAGTTATGAAAGTAGTGGTTTTGGTTTTTATGCAATAGTGATAACCATAGTACTTTGCAAGTAATTTGATAGAAATACTCAAATGACATGAGCAAGTGATGAACTTGCTTGAACACTGCAAAGTTTTGCAGTTGGAAGGTCTGGACTGACCCTTGTCCTCTGTCTCTGAAAAATAGCATCATTGTCCGATAAGGGCAATGGTTAAAGAAGCAATTATGCATGATTCCAATTTTAGGGTTTGTTCCCCCCTTCCGAAGTCGTTGTTATTTTATGTGAGAGGTTAATACTAAGAACAATTTGGAGGTTCTCTATTTAGGGTAAATACAACCTTGAAATATTGTCAAGGTGTTTTTGTAGTCCAATTACATTAATGGACTTATTTTCTTTATTGAAAATAATATGTGTGATTTAAATCATTATTTAAATCATCAAATTAAGCCTTTTTCTTAATTATCTTCAAAAATTCCCTTTGGTATTTTATTTGGATAGAGAATTTTATGCTGATTGATTTTTATATTTTTAATTATTTTTTTAGAGCTCTTATCAATTTTCTATTGTATTTCAAAGTTTCTGGTTTTTATTTGAATTGTGAAAAGTCACAATTGCCCCTGGGCCCACCTGTCAGTGGAGCCCAGCGGGTTTGGTTAGACCAGCTCGGGTCCAACCGACCCGAGCAGTCGCTCATTCGCTCACCACCCCGCGCCGCCTCGACCTAACCCTAATCCCCTTTCTCTCTGGCGACCTGCGTCGCCCTCACCGTCATCGACCGATTCCGGCGGTCTCCGGCCGCCATGGCCCTCGCCATGGGGCGCAATCGAACCGCCGTGTGACGGCGATCCATTCCATCCGCGTCGATCTGGAGCAGACGCCGCTCCCGCTCGTCCTCGACCCTCTTCGCCATGGCTAGGGTTACGGGATCCGCGTGATCCCGCGGTTCCCAGGGTTCCTGGCGTGATGGCGCCGCCGTGGCTGTGCTGCCATGGTGGGGTGGTGCTGTGGCGCCGCCATGGCTTGGCTTGGCTCGGCGCCGCCGCGCCCTGGCGTGTGCCGCCGTGGCCGCCATGGTTGTCTGCCTGCTCGACCCCGGTACGTTCGCCACCTCTTCTGCTCCTCTTCCGTGCCTGTTCTTCTTCCTCTGCTAGCTCTACTGCTGTGCCTTGCTTGCCTGCACAAGAGCTCTTGTGCTCTTCTGCAGCGCCATGGTGCCTGCTCCTGCTGTGCTAAGCTGCTGTGCTATGCCTGTGATGCTGCTGTGAAGCCCAGCTGTATCTCTGTGCAAGAATTTCTGATCTAATTGGTTGCTAGGCTTTCCTTTCTTGCTTAATTCCTCTCTGTGGCTCTGTTTTAGTTACTAAGCTCGACAGATGCTCAAGTGTGTTCATATATGCTTGCACATGAGCATCTTGTAATGCTCATGGCTTGCTTAGTTGCTACTGGTCATGCTACAATTAAATCAATTACTTGCTTAATGGCTCTGGTTATTGTTATGGCTGGATTATGAGTGTGTGCCATCCCTGTCTAGCTTGATCCAGTGGTACATCATGTATTTGATGTGCTTCTGGGTACAATTACAGTTCATCCATTTATTTATCTGTGAAGCAATAGTTGATTAACTGTGGCCATTTAATTATCTAGTCCATGCTCTGTTGCTCAGTGATGCTCTAACATGCACTGGCATGCTATAGCAGACTCTGATGATCATATGATCATCAGCTGCTAATAAAAGGTGTGATGCTCCATCTGGTACCTTACCAATGCTCAATTTGAGCTGTGTGTGATTACCAACTAGTGCTGGTGTGTGTAGTGGTTGGCTCAAGCAATTGCTGTTGCTTGCAGTGATCCCTTGGATCATGTGTAAATGTTCAAGTTATTGGTGATTTGGGAACTTCATTTATCTGTATAGTTTGTCCTTGTTTATTAGATAAATGAGATGAACTGCTTGCAGTGATGAGTCTTGTAATTAGCTTGATTGAGCTAGAGGGATGCCAACAGTGGTTGGGGACCCTAGCTCTTCTTTGAACCCAATCTGGGTGATGATATTTGTGCTTGGCTTGGTGGTTTGGCTGTTTTAGTGGTTGAGGTGACCCTGGCAGTAATCATATGCTGCCCTAGGGTAGCTCCCCTCTTGTTGGCTTGCTGTGGCTCACTAAATGCTTTCTGGGTGATCCATTTATTAGATTGCCAGTAGCCCTTGATGTTGAAATCAAATAGACAAGGATTTGTCTATGTCTGATGGCCTGACTAGCTGTAGGTGCTAAGTGTGTAGCTAGGCTAGCTTGTGCTTTCATCTCTTGCTGGATTTCTTCAGTTATGCATTGATTTTCATAGCTGTTGTTCCCGTTAGATGATTTACTAGTGGCCTTACTACCCTTGCTTGCACCATATGGCTTAGTAGCCAGATGATGACACAAATTGGGTATCACACCCTTTTGCTTGTGTGTCATTGTTGCATATGCTTATATATGAACAAAACCATCTGGTTTGTTCATGATGATTTGTATACCTCACTCCAGCTCCTAGAATTTGATGTTGGTGTAGAGGTTTTGCTTCTGGTGGTTTGTTTGGCTTGCCCTGCTCCTCCCTGTGGCTTGATGCTTCTTGGTTATTTGCTGTGGTGGTGAAGATGTGTTGAACAGCAGTGGCTGTTCAAGCTGTTCTTGTGTTCTTGTGTTTTTGTGACTTACCCTGTGAGGCTGCTGTCGATGCAATGGTTAGGGTTTGCTTCAGGAAACCCTTTATACTTGCCCTCTCCCTTTCCTTCATGGTCGACAGCCTTGCTGTACTACTCCCCTGGTCACTGTGTGTGTGGAGAGCATGCAGCAACTCTGGTGTGCTGTTGAGCATGCACACCAGCATTGTGTGCTGCCTGCTTGTGTGTGTATGCAAATCCAGCTTGGGACTTGTGCTGTGGAGAGATCAGCTTCGGCAGTGTTGATCATATCTGCTCAATTTCCTTTCTTTCTATGCCACTTGGCATAACACTTGTTTTCTTTTCTTTGTGTTTGTGTGCAGGGAATAATGTGCTGATCATTATGAAGATCAAGATCTTCTTGAGCAAGTATTACTTGATAATCAACAATGTAGTTTAGGATATTTAAATGACTTGTAATTTTCCTTTTTCTGTTTCTATTTATTCAATTCTTGTAATGTGTTGTAATTTCATAATTTAATTCTGAATATTGTAAAGACAATGTATTATGTGTGTGATTATCAATAAAGCTCAAGTTTCTCTCTAATGAGTTTTGTCTAAGTGTTTTATTATTCATAATTGTTTAATAAATCATCTCAAGTTTGAATTATGTGATAATCATTTGATGTTTGAATTTGAAATTCAAATTCAAATTTGGTTTGAATTCAATCATACAACTTAACTTGTGATTCAATCATGCAACTTAAGATTTCAATGCAATATCACTTCTCTCTTCTCAAAACCCTAATTTAGATAAATAGGAACAAGTTCATCACACTCTCGAAACCCTAATCCTGTAAGGTATCGAGAGAGAAACCTGTCCCCCTTTGATGCAGTTTTGTTTTAAAAGCGCGAAATTTTCCTGTAATTTACAATGCAATGCACATCCCTTTCCAAAATCTACCCCTTAAACCTGGGACATTACACATCTCCACTTCATATCCACTCTGTCATCATCGAAAGAGAAGGAAAAAGATGATCGTGCTCGGGTGGAAGAGGTAGTCAGGATCATACTAGTTCCCTGCACATTATTTATTCACGCTCCCATCACGGTTCAGGAGCCTCAACTTAAACAGTACACAACACTGACAACTGACACATACTACCGACACTTCGCTACACAGCCTAGACAGTCACACAGCACACTTGCTACCCATCTTAACTCTTAAGACGCCACACTTGGCCCTTCTCCTGGTGTGCTTCTCCGACCACCGTTAGCCATTGACGACGACGCCACCTGCAATCCAAGCACACAGCACGCGCGATCAATTAGCATCCGTATTACCAACTTCAAAGCGAAGATAATACAGCAGGTTAACGAACGACACTTGTTGGTAACTTACCGTTGGGGTGGAGGACCTGTCCGGACATGTAGGAGGAGTCCTGCTCGCTGGCGAGGAAGACGAAGCATGGCGCGACCTCGCTGGGCTGGCCCGCGCGCTTCATCGGCACCTCCGACCCGAACTGCTTCACCTTCTCCTCCGGGAACGACGCCGGGATCAGCGGCGTCCAGATCGGCCCCGGCGCCACGCCGTTGACCCGGATGCCCTGCTCCGCCAGCTGCATCGACAGCGCGCGCGTGAAGGCCACGATGGCGCCCTTGGTGGCCGTGTAGTCCAGCAGCGTGGTGTTGCCCTTGTACGCGTTGACGGAGGTGGTGTTGATGATGCTCCCGCCGCCGCCGCGCTCCTTCATGCGCTTCACGGCGTACTTGGCCATGAAGAAGAAGGAGTAGATGTTGGTGCGGAACACCCGGTCCAGGTCCTGCTCCGTGATGTCCGTGATGCAGGGCCGCACGTACTGCTCTGCCGCGTTGTTCACCAGGATGTCGATGCGGCCGCCGTGCGCGTTGGCCACCTCCTCGACCACCTTGCGGCAGTTCTCCTCGTAGCCCAGGTCGGCGGGGAGTGCCATGGGGTCGCCGCCGCCGCCGCCGACGCGGGACTTGATGTCGCGGAGCGCGTGCAGGGTCTCCTCCGCGTCCTTGTCCTCGTGCCCCTTGAGGTACGTGAAGGCTACCGTGGCGCCCTCCATAGCGAAGCACATGCACACCGCGCGCCCGATGCCCGAGTCGCCGCCGGTCACCAGCGCCACCTTGCCCTGCCACGCGCACGCAAGTCAGGCGCAACTTAATTAGTCGAAGCACAAAAACACATGTCGCCGGCGGCGTCGGCATGGACTGTCGAACACTTCATAGTTACCTGGAGCTTGTTGGCGGCTTTGTAGTTCTTGATGATGGCCTCTGGACGGGGGTCCATGACGTGCTCCTTGCCGGGCTGCGAGTCCTGCTTCTGCGGTGGGAACTGCTGGGACGCCATGGCTCTGCTACCGCTGGGACTCTGTTTCGGTCTTGGCGACGGTGTGGCGAAGGAAGCTAGCGTCCTGCAGGCCGGGAGAGCGCGCGCGTAGTCTTGACGTGGTGGTGGATGAAACTGCTGGAAGAGGCGGAGTGCGCGCATGGCACGGTGGAGGAGGCCAGAGGTGGCGAGAGGCAGATATAAAGGATCGCCGGAGGTGGACACGCACGGCGCGTGGCGGCGGACGTGGCGGGGGTCTCGCAGCTGTGGCCGCCACGCGGCCGAACTGGCCGTGTCTCGAGTCACCCAGTGAACTGTCAGCTGCACCGCACGCCGCTTAGAGTTGGACCAAGCTGCTACGTGTTTCTCGTCGGCGTAAAGCTTCTGTAGAAATCCAAAAAAAACAATAAAGCTACACTTACGAGCAAACTTACTACGCAAATTTGTTACGGGATGAGTTGGAGAGCATGCGGAGCCATCACGGCCCTGAACTCACGGGGACAAACTGATTTTCAACAAATCCCCTGCAGCCATGTCAGCCCGCAAGAGCATGTACAATGGTCTAGACAGGTGGTATCTGTTGAAATATTGGGTCCACTTTTAGTGGCCCAAATTAGATTTCAGTTTTTCCTATAAATCTCAAAGCCCACATAGTGGTAGCCATGTGAGTTTGAGCCCAAGTTGGTGGCAGCTCACTAGGGAGTGGCAAGAGGTGGGAAGTTTAGTCCCACATGGAAAGTTGGGAGGAAGTTAGACCACCTTATAAGGTGGGTTGTTCCACCACTAGTAAGTGAGTGAGAATAGGAGTGCTACACGCGCGCTCCTCCTCCTCCTCGCTCGCCTCGACACGTCACGTCACGTCACGTCACGTCACGCGCGCCGCGCTCGTGTTGAGTGGATTGAGCCTCGAGCCGAGACATTCCTGTAATCTCCTGCCCGGCTACCGCAGAAACACATCCAATACACGAGTTAGGGTTTTCACCTCTCTCTGCTTGAGCCGCCATCGTAGCCTACTCCATCCCGCGAGCCGACGTGCATCGGCGAACGGGAGAGCAGGTCTCCGGAACCGCTCGTCCTTGCGATCCTGTACGGGAGAGGGCGACTTAGGTTTTTCGGAAGCGCTCTGCGCGACTGCTCAAGCTCTTCATCACGGGTCGCCTTCCGTCCAAGTCGGGCGGTGCTGCCTACCGTCGTCTTCAACGCCGTCTACTTCGACCCGTCGTCCCCGTCGTCAACAACGTTGTCATCAACAACGTTACTGCTGCGATATCGTCTGCTACACCTCCACCGCCACCACCACCAGATCGGTACGTGCGACATATCTCGATCTGTTTAGCGATGGATGCTTTACCGTTTGCGCTACTGCTACTCATGTTGATTAATGCATCTAGTATGTTTGAGTTTCACATGTTAGTAGTTGCTGCCATCATGTTTTATATTCTGGAATTAATCATGAAAATTGTGCCTAATTATCCAACAATCCAAAAACCTAATTGTAGGCAATTTCCTAAGTTAACAATGGCTGGTTTTTCCGATGCACTGAGGCCGGATAAGTTTACCGGTGTGCACTTTAAGAGGTGGCAGTATAAGGCCATGCTCTGGCTTACTCATCTGAAAGTGTTCGAAGTTACTGATGGTTTACCTGAAGGAACTATATCTGACCAAGATCAGAACAAGTTCAAGGAAAACAATACTCTCTTCGTTGGATGCGTTCTAAGTATTCTTGCTGATCGTCTGTGTGATGTGTACATGCACTTAACAGATGGTAAAGAGCTCTGGGATGCACTGAATGCTAAGTTCGGTGCAACCGATGCGAGCGAGTGAACTGTACATCATGGAGAGCTTCCATGACATCGGGATGGTTAACAACCGTTCCGTAGTCGAACAAGCTCATGAGATACAGGTGCATTGCGAAAGAGCTTGAGCTCCTTAAGTGTGCCTTACCCGACAAGTTTGTGGCTGGATGCATCATCGCTAAGTTGCCCCCTTCATGGAGGAACTTTGCCACAACTCTCAAACACAAGAGACAGGAGATATCAGTTGAAAATCTGATAGCGTCTCTTGATGTTGAGGAGAAAGCTCGGGCTAAGATAATACTGAGAAAGGAGAGGGTCAGTCTAGCGCCAACATGGTGCAGAAGAAACCCTACAGCAAGAACAAAGGGAATAACAAGCCCTCCTTCAATAAGCCTATGAAGACTACAACCTTCAAGAAGAAGATGATAAACAAAGCAGATCTGAGCTGCTTTACCTGTGGAGAGGCTGGCCACTTTTCTAAGGACTGTCCAGAGAGGGCAGACCGCAAGAAAAAGGGGAGGCACTTCAACACGGTGACCGCTAGCAATGCTGATGGGTACGGTAATCTCTTTACTGTTCTTTCGGTATTTCAATCTCCATGTTGGTGGATTGATACGGGTGCTAATGTTCATGTGTGTGCTGTCATATCCATGTTCACTTCTTACCAGGTCGCCCGGGATTCTTCCGTCTTGATGGGGAATGGGTCACATGCTTCTGTTCGTGGTGTTGGCACGGTAGATCTGAAGTTCACTTCGGGAAAGATCGTGCAGCTGAGGAACGTGCAGCATGTCCCTACTATGAACAAGAATCTCGTTAGCGGCTCCCTTCTATGCAGAGATGGGTTTAAGGTTGTTTTAGAGTCGAATAAAGTAGTTGTTTCCAAGTTTGGACAATTTATTGGTAAAGGCTATGAGTGCGGAGGCTTGTTCCGCTTTTCGCTTTCGATTTCAGTAATAAGTCTCGTGAACCATATTTGTGGCAATGTTAGTGATGATACCAGTGTTTGGCATTCTCGTTTATGTCACATTAATTTTGGTTTAATGTCTCGGCTATCCAGTTTAAGTTTAATTCCGAATTTCACCATTGCCAAAGGTTCTAAGTGCCATAGTTGTGTGCAATCAAAGCAACCTCGGAAGCCTCACAAGGCGGCCGAGGAGAGAAACTTGGCACCTCTAGAACTCATACATTCTGATCTATGCGAGATGAATGGTGTGTTGACAAAAGGTGGAAAGAGATATTTCATGACATTGATTGATGATGCGACTAGATTTTGCTATGTTTATTTGTTGCGAACTAAAGATGAAGCTTTAGACTACTTTAAAATTTATAAGGCCGAAGTGGAAAATCAACTAGAGAGAAAGATCAAGCGTCTTAGGTCGGATCGTGGTGGCGAATATTTTCCTAAAATCTTTGATGAATTCTGTGAGGAACATGGGATTATTCATGAGAGGACGCCTCCTTATTCACCCCAATCAAACGGGGTTGCCGAGAGGAAAAACCGCACACTGACTGACTTGGTGAATTCCATGTTAGCCACTGCTGGTTTATCAAAGGCATGGTGGGGGGAGGCTTTGCTGACTTCATGTCATGTCCTGAATAGAGTTCCTAACAAGAATAAAGATAAAACCCCTTACGAGGAGTGGGCTGGGAGAAAACCATCACTTTCGTATTTGCGCACATGGGGATGTTTGGCGAAAGTCAATATTCCAATTACTAAGAAGCGCAAACTTGGACCAAAGACAAGTGGATTGTATCTTTCTAGGTTATGCTCCGCGGAGTGTAGGATATAGATTTTTAGTAGTTCAATCCGAGGTACCTGATATGCATGTTGATACTATTATGGAATCTCGTGATGCAACATTTTTTGAGAATATGTTTCCTATGAAAGATATGCATAGCATTGCTAGAATTTCTACCGAGATAATTCCTCGAGTCTAGTACATCTAATGAGTATTTTGAACAATCACATGAGAATGTTACTGAGAAGGATGACAATGAAGCTCCTAAACGGAGCAAGAGACGAAGGATTGAAAAATCCTTTGGTGATGATTTCATTGTGTACCTTGTGGATGATACTCCCACGTCCATTGCAGAGGCATATGCATCTCCGGATGCGGATGATCGGAAAGAAGCTGTCCATAATGAGATGGACTCGATTCTTTCTAATGGAACTTGGGAGCTATCAGAACGACCCCATGGATGCAAGCTAGTAGGATGCAAATGGGTGTTCAAGAAGAAGCTAAGACCTGATGGTACTATTGAAAAGTACAAGGCACGGCTTGTAGCGAAAGGCTACACACAGAGAGAAGGCGAAGATTACTTCGACACCTATTCACCTGTCGCTAGACTTACCACCATTCGAGTACTACTGTCCATGGCTGCCTCCTATGGTCTTATCGTTCATCAAATGGACGTAAAGACAGCTTTTCTTAATGGAGAGTTGGAAGAGGAAATCTATATGGATCAGCCCGATGGGTTTGTAGTAAAAGGTGAAGAAAGAAAGGTGTGCAAGTTGCTGAAATCTTTATATGGCCTGAAACAAGCACCTAAGCAATGGCATGAGAAGTTTGACAGAACGTTGACTTCTGTAGGCTTTGTTGTCAATGAGGCTGACAAGTGTGTTTACTATCGCCATGGTGGGGGCGAAGGTGTTATACTCGTGTTTGTATGTGGATGATATTCTGATATTTGGTACAAACATGAAAGTAATACACGAGGTCAAGTCTTTCTTGTCAAAGTGCTTTGATATGAAAGATCTGGGAGAAGCTGATGTAATTCTGAACATCAAGCTTATTAAGAATGAGAGTGGGATTACTCTAACGCAATCCCATTATGTTGAGAAGATCTTGAGCCGGTTCGGCTATATTGATAGCAAATCTTCTCCAACACCTTATGATCCCGATGTGACATTACGCAAGAACCGGAGGATTGCCGTAGATCAACCGAGATACTCTCGGATTGTTGGCTCACTCATGTACTTAGCGAGCGCGACTAGACCGGACATCTCTTTTGCTGTTGGCAAGTTGAGTAGGTTCATGTCAAACCCGGGTACTGATCATTGGCATGCACTTGATAGGGTCATGCGATACCTATGTGGTACAATGAGTTATGGGATTCACTATTCAGGGCACCCAGCTGTGCTTGAAGGATATAGTGATTCGAATTGGATCTCTGATGTAGCTGATCTCTACGCCACTAGCGGGTATGTATTTACCTTTGGAGGTGGCGCAGTGTCATGGAGATCTTGCAAGCAAACCATATTGACGAGGTCAACTATGGAAGCAGAACTTACTGCTTTGGATACAACCACCTGTTGAATCGGAATGGTTGCGTGAGCTCTTGATGGACTTGCTCGTGGTTGAAAAACCTGTTCCGGCAATCCTTTTGAATTGTGACAATCAAACTGTAATTGTCAAAGTGAACAATTCTAAGGATAACGCGAAGTCATCAAGACACGTCAAGAGACGTTTGAAGTCTGTCAGGAAATTGCGAAACTCCGGAGTAATAACTGTTACATATATTCAAACAGACAAAAACCTGGCAGATCCCTTTACAAAGGGACTATCACGTAATGTGATAGAAAGTGCATCGAGGGAGATGGGTTTGAGACCCATTGATGTTACACCATAGTGGTAACCCAACCTTTGTGATCGGAGATCCCGTGAATTAGGATCTGGGAAGAATAAACTAGTGGTTTAATTGAGGAGAGTATTATGTAACCCTCTCTATGTGAAGATGCACAACTCTCAATTGCTGTAAGGCAGGTTGGCAACAAGCCTTAATGTGTTTATGTTGGCTATTTTAGCAAAGATGCTGTCCTACCGAGCATTCTTGAAATAACACACCTATATGAGTCCGATTGTTAAACGTCGCAATCTATGAGATTTGGGTGATCTTTAGTAAACTCATGAAGAGACCATGAAGTATGACGCATATGCTTCACCCGCGGGGTAGGCTACTGGCAGCCATGTACTGGTCATGACTTTGAGTGAAACCCCGTTCACGCAAAACTTGCAATTCAAGGCTTAGTCCATTGTTCAAGTGTGAGTGGATGTAGCTTAAGGTTCTAGACGGAAGTTCAACTTAACAGTTTCTGCTGAAACACTGGTTTATAAACAAGCAACGAGTATTGGTAAATCTCTAAATGGGTATTTGAGATTTGGTGGGGGATTGTTGAAATATTGGGCCCACATTTCTTGGCCCATATTAGATTTCAGATTTTTTTATAAATCTCAAAGCCCACATAGTGGCAACCCATGTGAGTTTGAGCCCAAGTTGGTGGCAGCTCACTAGGGAGTGGCAAGAGGTGGGAAGTTTAGTCCCACATGGAAAGTTGGGAGGAAGTTAGACCACCTTATAAGGTGGGTTGTTCCACCACTAGTAAGTGAGTGAGAATAGGAGTGCTACACGCGCGCTCCTCCTCCTCCTCGCTCGCTCGTCTCGACTCGACACGACACGACACGACACGCGCGCCGCGCTCGTGTTGAGTGGATTGAGCCTCGAGCCGAGACATTCCTTACTTTTTGCACCTCAGGAAAACGAACAGAGTCCTAGACGGACGCGTCACAGTTAGTCGGTTCGGGTCGCTCCCGGATTGTGGGCTATCTGTAACCGACTCGAAACGTTCGTGCGACGTGGGCGTGGCCCACGTTGCCTAGGGTTTCCCGAGCCTATATAATCTCCTGCCCGGCTACCGCGAAACACATCCAATACACGAGTTAGGGTTTTCACCTCTCTCTCGCTTGAGCCGCCATCGTAGCCTACTCCATCCCGCGAGCCGACGTGCATCGGCGAACGGGAGAGCAGGTCTCCGGAACCGCTCGTCCTTGCGATCCCGTACGGGAGAGGGCGAATTAGGTTTTTGGGAAGCGCTCGCGCGACCGCTCAAGCTCTTCATCACGGGTCGCCTTCCGTCCAAGTCGGGCGGTGCTGCCTACCGTCGTCTTCAACGCCGTCTACTTCGACCCGTCGTCCCCGTCGTCAACAACGTTGTCATCAACAACGTTACCGCTGCGACATCGTCCGCTACACCTCCACCGCCACCACCACCGGATCGGCACGTGCGACATATCTCGATCCGTTTAGCGATGGATGCTTTACCGTTTGCGCCATCGCTACTCATGTTGATTAATGCATCTAGTATGTTTGAGTTTCACATGTTAGTAGTTGCTGCCATCATGTTTTATATTCTGGAATTAATCATGGAAATTGTGCCTAATTATCCAACAGTATCTGTACTAGCACTTCATATCATATATAGACAGTAGTATAGACAGTGTCTACAGTGGTCTGTCTGTAAGCTATCTATTTTTAGCCATAACCATGTATGAGTATAAGGGCATGTACAATGGTGATGACTCAGCTATCTGTAAGGGACAGTTATAGGTGATTTTGGTGATGTGGAGGAAAGATAATAAGGAGAGAGAGTGAGGCTGTCTGTAAAGTTACAGACAGTTTGTAGGCTTCTTACAGACGGCTTACAGACAATATTTTTATTGTTGTATGAAGGGTGTCTATACTTATACTCACACATGATTATGACTAAAAATAGATAGCTTACAGACAGACCACTGTCTATACTACTGTCTATATATGATATGGAGTGCTATTACAGACACCACCCGTCTAGACCATTGTACATGCCCTAAGTTATAGACACCCTTCCTACAACAACAAAAATGCTGTCTGTAAGCCGTTTGTAAGAAGCCTACAGACTGTCTGTAACTTTGCAGACAGCCTCCCTCTCTCTCCTCATTCTCTTTCCTCCACATCGTCAAACTGGCGGTTTTTTTGCCACGCGCTAAGAGCATCTCCAACAGACGCTGTAAAAGGCGCGCGGCAAAAAAACCGCCAGTTTGGCGCGCGCGGGCGGCCGCGCGAAGCTCTAGCAGACGCGGGAAAAGGGCACGCGCGGTAAAAAAATTGCCGCGCCCGCGCGTTTGCGCCATCCTGTAAAAGTAGAGAACAGGTAGATTGCATCGGGTCTACTCGGTTGATTATCCGAGCCCCTCATATCCGGTATATATAGAAGGTTACATGAGGAGTTTGTATCAGCTACTACATAGCATATAAACCGAATCTATCTCTATCTCTAATACCCTCCCTTAATCACAACTTAGCTAAGTTGAGATTATGTCTAAATTCTAGAAAGGTTTTTACAGGAAGTGGTTTAGTGAAACCATCTGCTACTTGATCTTTGGAAGGAATGAACCGAATCTCCAATTGCTTTCTTCTAACCTTCTCTCTGACAAAATGAAAATCTATCTCAATATGCTTGGCTCGTGCATGAAACACTGGATTAGCACAAAGATATGTTGCTCCCAAATTATCACACCAAAGACAAGGTGCTTGAGTCAGCTTAATACCAAGTTCTGCAAGTAAAGATTGCTTCCACATCATCTCTGCCGTGGCATCAGCCACAACTTTATATTCGGCTTCAGTACTGGACATAGAAACAGTCGCTTGCTTCTTAGCACTCCAAGAAATCAAGTTTGGTCCATAAAACACCGCAAAACCACCAGTTGAGCGGCGATCATCAACACAACCAGCCCAGTCTGCATCAGAAAAGGCACTCAACAATGTAGAGCCAGACCTCATGAATGTCAGTCCTATATCCACTGTATCACTGATATATCTCAGTATCCTTTTTGCAGCCGTCCAATGAACTGTAGTGGGTGCATGCAGGTATTGAAAAATCTTATTTACTGCATATGCTATATCAGGCCGAGTAAGAGTAAGGTATTGGAGAGCACCACCCATACTCCTATAACTAGTAGCATCCTCAGGGCCTAGCAAATCTCCCTCATATGCAGTGATTTTTTTCAGAAGATGACAATGGTGTAGGCACACATGTACATTGTTTCATACCTTCACGTTTCAGCACATCTTGAGCATACTTTGACTGGTTAAGGAGCAACCCATCAGCAACTTCATGAACTTCTATGCCCAAGAAATAATGAAGACTACCAAGATCCTTCAATGCAAATTCTTTGCTGAGATCCTTCAACAATGTCTGAGTTGCTTGCTCTGAAGAACTAGTCACAATGATGTCATCAACATATATGAGCATATAGATGGTGATATGACGCTTGCGATATATAAACAATGAGGTATCAGATTTGGAAGCAACAAAACCGAGTTTAACAAGCTGAGAACTCAACCGAGCATACCAAGCCCTAGGCGTCTGTTTAAGCCCATATAGCGCCTTTTCAAGTTTGCAAATGTAGTTCTGTTTCCCCCTATCTTCATAATCAGGAGGTTGTCTCATGTAGACCTCTTCTTCGAGAACACAATGAAGAAACACGTTCTTCACATCCAACTGTCGCAAACTCCATCCCCGTGAAACAGAAACAGCGAGAACTAACCTGACAGACGCAATTTTAACAACTGGACTGAAAGTGTCCTCATAGTCAATACCAAACCTTTCCTTGAACCCTTTGGCAACGAGTCGAGCTTTATACCTATCAACATAACCATCAGCCTTCGGCTTGATCTTGTATATCCATCTGCAGTCAACAACATTAACACCTGAGCGTGGAGGAACAAGCTTCCATGTATTATTGCGCATGAGAGCACCATATTCTTCATCCATAGCTTCCTTCCATTGCGGAATAGCCAATGCACTTTGAACAGTTTGTGGTTCATCAACAGTAGACGAGAGACACCACGGAACTGTACTGTCCGTGTACTTGCGAGGCTGTCGAGGGCGTGTAGATCGATGAATATCCTGCTGCTGCACAGGTTGAGCTACACCAGGAGAGGACACAGAGGATCTGGCACCAGGAGACAAGCTGAGGGAATCATCTGCTACTGTTGTTCTGGTCCCGCGTGACGCAGAGGATCCGGTGGCCACCGGTGTGGCCGTGTGCTGGGACAGAGGCGGCGAGGCCACACGCACAGAGGATACGGGAGATACTGTCGCGCGCGAGGGCCCGACGTGGTCTCCACGCGCACGCGATGGGCGGGATGTCGCTGCAGACGAGTCAGAGGGCGCGTGATCCGAGGAGGATGCTGAATCTATCAGGGAATCTGCACCGTGTCCTGTGTCTTCGTCTTCTTCTGTCAATATTTCATGTGAGCTATTCTGAGCCAAATTTTCTCCGTTTTGAGCCAAATTTTGTCCTGCAACATGCTGGCAACCTGTAGTTTCCTGAGGAGCACAACAAGGAGAACTCGACACAGGATTAGTATGAAAATTAGCCGCATGTGAATCAGTACTATTGTCACCCCCTTGGTCAAAGTTGGTGAGAGCTGGATCAAGTAAGAGAATCTCGCGACGAAGGAGAGCTCCGGCATTTGGGTGAAGAGTTTGGAAGGGGAACACAGCCTCATCAAAAACAACATCGCGAGAGACATAGACACGACCTGTGGCAACCTCTAGACATTTAACTCCCTTATGACGAGGATTGTACCCTAGAAAAACACATTGCTTGGATCGAAAAGCAAGTTTGCGTTGATTATATGGACGAAGGTTGGGCCAACAGGCACAGCCAAACACACGCAGGGATTGATAGTCTGGTTTAGTACCAAAGAGACGATGCACAGGGGTGTCATTGTGGATAACCTTGCTAGGTAACATATTTATGAGATAAGTTGCAGTAAGAAAAGCTTCATCCTAGAATTTTAGAGGCATATGAGCATGAGCAAGGAGAGACAAGACAACTTCAACAATGTGACGGTGCTTGCGTTCAGCAGCACCGTTTTGCTGATGAGCATGAGGACATGAAACTAGGTGTGAGATGCCTTGAGACTGAAAAAGAGAATTAAGCTTGACATATTCTCCTCCCCAGTCAGATTGCACAGTAAGGATTTTTTGATCAAGCTTCCTTTCAACAAGTTTTTGAAAATTGACAAAGGCATCAAAAGCATCGGACTTCTTTTTGAGTAAATAAATCCAATTGAATTTACTATAATCATCAATAAAGCTTATATAATAATTATGGCGACCAACAGAGGTAGGTGCAAGACCCCATACATCAGTAAAAACTAATTGTAAGGGAGCTGAAGATACACTGGTGGAAATAGGGTAGGGTAGCTGATGACTTTTAGCTCGCTGACAGGAATCACAAATAGAATCTAAAGAAGGCTGACTACTACAAGGGAGATTATTTTTACTAACAACTTGTCGAACAATAACTATAGAGGGATGACCTAGACGACTATGCCACTTTTCTTGTGAGGGCTTGACGACGATGAAGGCATGCTTTGAATCTTGAGACGACATCATTGATGTCTACGCATGCTTCTATTCCTGTAGACAGTATTGGGCCTCCAAGAGCAGAGGTTTGTAGAACAGCAGCAAGTTTCCCTTAAGTGAATCACCCAAGGTTTATCGAACTCAGGGAGGAAGAGGTCAAAGATATCCCTCTCAAGCAACCCTCCAATCACGATACAAGAAGTCTCTTGTGTCCCCAACACACCCAATACACTTGTCAGATGTATAGGTGCACTAGTTCGGCGAAGAGATAGTGAAATACGAGTAATATGGATGATTGTAAGTAGTAATTGCAATCTGAAATAAAGATGGCAGCAAGCAAACATGTAACAGAACTTGATGAAAACGGTGTTTCAATGCTTAGAAACAAGGCCTAGGGATCATACTTTCACTAGTGGATACTCTCAACATTGCAATCATAAAGGAATATAAATAAGCACTTCACTATGCTATTCTGAATTACTCTCTGGCAAGATAACGAACACTAATTTATCATGTAGGCAAACCTTAAAGATGTATTCCCAAGTACTAATAAACACCCCACGCTGTCACTGTGAGCATTCATAGGAGGTACTAAGAGCATGTCTAACAGGCCCCGTATTTTTTCGCCCCGTAAAACGCGAGTAGAGGGCCCTGTATCCGGTTTTCACCGGCCGAAAACTCGGACGAGCTAGCAGAACCCGTATCCCCACCCCGTAAAACAGAATCTGTTTTACGGGGTGGGGATACGGGTTCTGCTAGCTCGTCCGAGTTTTCGGCCCCTCAAAACAGGGTTTTGGACAGCAATTTGCACAACAATTTCACATCAAACATAGCACATCCAAAATATGTGATGCCTAATTCATAGTTTTAACATCACAACGCGATCATAGGCAATGTTCAAGCCACCGAAGTTCCCAAATGTGATCAACCATCAACGGATCCATCGCCACCGGCGCCACCGCTCGCCGGAGACTCACCTTGAGCACGAGCTTGACGCACAGCCTTCTTCCTCGCAATGATGTCCGCCTTGGTCTCGTTCCACCACGCCAGCTGATCCTCGTCCATGTCGTCGGTGCGCATCATCATGATTTCCCTCTCCTCGGCCAAGAGCTCCTTCATGGCCTTGGCTTCTTTGGCTGCGATCATCTTCATGTCAAGCTCGACCTTCAACTTGGCATCTTCCCTCCTTGCTTGCACCTTGGCAAGCTTCACCTGACTCTTATTGTCGGTGATGAGGAGCTTGGTCTCCAACGTCTTCATCGTCAATGCCTCCTTGGACTTCATGAGTTGATCCAACTTCTCCCGGAAGCTAGCTGCTTCAAGTTCTACCTTGACCCTCTCCTTGGCCTTCTTGTTGCCCTCGGGCTTGCCGGTGTTTCTCCCACTCATGTCCTCTGCTTCATCATCCATGGTGAGAAGTGCCTCCTTCTTGCACTTTGGCTCGTTGTCCCGCAACTTCCACTTAGGAAGATGTTGAAGGATGGAAAAGCAATGTTGAAATTGAAATTCCTTGTTCTTCGAGCCGGCCATGTCCTTGTACCGTTGTTGAGCATACTTGGGCTGCACAACAATAGTATGAGGAGATGTTTCCACATCATCAACACATAATATGGATAGCTTGTGATGTTTCCACATCATCAACACAAGGAAAACTTACATAGTCCTCCGGCACGCATCCACTAGGAGGGTTGTCGGCCACTTGATCCATGGCAGCACTCCAACGAGAACAAGCCGGCTTGATGATGTTCCATCAGCCTTCAAGGGAGCGGTAGGATCTATCCGCCATGCTCTTCGTGCGTGGCTTCAGCTGGTGGTACAGATCCTCAATGCGCTGCCAATAGCGCTTGCCGCCTTGGTCCACTCCGGTGCACGCATCCATCACCACCTTGCTCCAAGCACGGACCAAGATGGCGTCTTCGATCTCGCTGTAGTTCGCCGTGCGTGGCTTCGGCGTCGACAAAGAACCGGCGGCAGCCGGATCAACCTCAACCACCTCCTCCTCGTCACCCTCATCCTCCTCCTCGTCATCAAAGTCTTCAACGTTGCACTCCCCATCGAATGCACCGATACCGGCGTCCAAATTCACCGCGGATTCGTTGAGCATGTCCAAGTAGGATGTTGTGGACTCAACATCGAACACCTTTTCTACGTCGATGGTGGGTGGCGGCGGCGCGGGCGGCGCAACGGCCGGAACGGACGGAGGAGGGGTCGTGACCTTGGAGGGCGGTGGAGGCGCGAGGCCGATGCGGCTGATTGCCTTTGTCCGCACCTTGGCCGGCGCGGCGCCCCTCGGCCCGGCCGCCTTGGTCTTCACCCGGCCCGCCTTCTTGGCAGCCGGTGGCGCTTCGCCCGGTGAATCGGCGGCCGCCGCAGGTGCTTCGAAAAATTGCTTCGGGATCCTCTTCCTCTTCGACGGGATGGTGGAGGCGATCATGGCCGACACGACGCCGGCGGTCGGCGGACCTCCGACGGGGACATCAACCACCGCGCCCGAAGGAGGTGTACCGCCGGCGGTAGGCGGCTCTTGCGGACGGTCCATGGCGGTGGGATCTGGCCGGGAAGGGCGCGGGGGAGGAGAACGGGCGGCGGCGGCGGCGGTTGGCTTCAGCGAAATGCTTCGCGCGCAGTGGAGTGGGCGATACTGGTTTCGCCCACTATCCCCGCTCCCACCCCGCACAAGTAGGGGGCGACGACCCGCCCCGTACTCGAAAACAGCAAAAAAACGATGCGGGGGCCATTTTTACGGGGCGTGCTAGACGGCCGGGTAGAGCCGAAACCCTCAAATCGGCGGTTATTATACGGGTTTGCCCCTTTTACGGGGTCTGTTAGACCTGCTCTAACACACCACAATTTCATAGAGACATCCAACTCAAATCATAACTCAGTGAACAAGTATTCTGTGAAATATAGCCTAAGAGACCCACAGGGTGCACACACTGTCACCTTTACACACGTGGGACAAGGAGTCTCCGGAGATCACATAAGTAAAATCCACTTGAATAGCATAACGACATCTAGATTACAAAGCTCATCATATGGATCTCAATCATGTAAAGCAGCTCATGAGATCATTGTATTGAAGTACATGGGAGAGAGATGAACCACATAGCTACCGGTACAGCCCTTAGCCTCGGGGGAGAACTACTCCCTCCTCATCATAGGAAACAGCAGCGGTGATGAAGATGGCGGTGGTGTCGATGGAGATGCCTTCCGGGGGCAATTCCCCGTCCCGGCGGCGTGCCGGAACAGAGACTTCTGTCCCCCGAATCTTGGCTTCGTGATGGCGGCGGCTCTGGAACTTTTCTCGTATCGTGGCTTATTCGTTTAGGGTTTTCGCGACGGAGGCTTTAAGTAGGCGGAAGGGCAGCCTCGGAGGGGCCCTAGTGGGGCCACACCATAGGGGGGCGCGCCCCCCTCTGGCCGCGCCGCCCTGGCGTGTGGGGCCCCCCTGGCTCCTCTGTGGCCCCTCTTCGGTGTTCTGGAAGCTTCGTGGAAAAATAAGATTCTGGGCGTTGATTTCGTCCAATTCCGAGAATATTTCCTGTGTAAGATTTCTGAAACCAAAAACAGCAGAAAACAGGAACTAGCACTTCGGCATCTTGTCAATAGGTTAGTTCCGGAAAATGCATCAAAACGATATAAAGTGTGAACAAAACATGTAGGTATTGTCATAAAACTAGCATGAAACATCAGAAATTATAGATACATTGGAGACGTATCAGCATCCCCAAGCTTAGTTCCTACTCGCCCTCGAGTAGGTAAACGATAACAAAGATAATTTCTGAAGTGACATGGTACCAACATAATATTGATCATACTATTGTAAAGTATATGAGATGAATGCAGCGATTCAAAGCAATGGTAAAGACAATGAATAAACAACTGAATCATATAGCAAAGACTTTTCATGAATAGTACTTTCAAGACAAGCATCAATAAGACTTGCATAAGAGTTAACTCATAAAGCAATAGATTCTTAGTATAATGTTTTGAAGCAACACAAAGAAAGATATAAGATTCAGCAGTTGCTTTCAACTTTCAACATGCGTATCTCATGGATAATTGTCAACACAAAGTAATATAATAAGTGCAATAAGCAAGCATGTAAGAATCAATGCACAGTTGACACAAGTGTTTGCTTCTAAGATGGAAGGAAGTAGGTAAACTGGCTCAACATAAAAGTAGAAAAAGACCCTTCGCAAAGGGAAGCATGGATTACTATTTTTGTGCTAGAGCTTTTATTTTGAAAACATAGAAACAATTTTGTCAACGGTAGTAATAAAGCATATGTGTTATGTATAAGACATCCTATAAGTTGCAAGCCTCATGCATAGATTACCAATAGTGCCCGCACCTTGTCCTAATTAGCTTGGATTTACATGGATTATCATTGCATAACATATGTTTTAACCAAGTGTGATACGCGCACAGCACGCGTCCGTTGGGAACCCCAAGAGGAAGGTGTGATGCGTACAGCGGCAAGTTTTCCCTCAGTATGAAACCAAGGTTTAATCGAACCAGTAGGAGCCAAGAAGCACGTTGAAGGTTGATGGCGGCGAGATGTAGTGCGGCGCAACACCGGGGATTCCGGCGCCAACGTGGAACCTGCACAACACAAACCAAGTACTTTGCCCCAACGAAACGAGTGAGGTTGTCAATCTCACCGGCTTGCTGTAACAAAGGATTAGATGTATAGTGTGGATGATGATTGTTTGCGAGAAAACAGTAGAACAGTATTGCAGTAGATTGTATTTCAGTAAAGAGAATTGGACCGGGGTCCACAGTTCACTAGAGGTGTCTCTCCCATAAGATAAACATCATGTTGGGTGAACAAATTACAGTTGGGAAATTGACAAATAAAGAGGGCATGACCATGCACATACATATTATGATGAGTATTGTGAGATTTAATTGGGCATTACGACAAAGTACATAGACCGCTATCCAGCATGCATCTATGCCTAAAAGTCCACCTTCAGGATATCATCCGAACCCCCTCCAGTATTAAGTTGCTAACAACAGACAATTGCATTAAGTATTGCGCGTAATGTAATCAGTAACTACATCCTCGAACATAGCACCAATGTTTTATCCCTAGTGGCAACAAGCACATCCATAATCTTAGAGATTTCTGTCACTTCCCTGCATTCACGGAGACATGAACCCACTATCGAGCATAAATACTCCCTCTTGGAGTTACAAGCATCTACTTGGCCAGAGCATCTACTAGTAACGGAGAGCATGCAAGATCATAAACAACACATATACATAAATTGATAATCAACATAACATAGTATTCTCTATTCATCGGATCCCAACAAACGCAACATATAGAATTACAGATAGATGATCTTGATCATGTTAGGCAGCTCACAAGACCCGACAATTAAGCACAATGGGGAGAAGACAACCATCTAGCTACTGCTATGGACCCATAGTCCAGGGGTAGACTACTCACACATCACTCCGGAGGCGACCATGGCGGCGTAGAGTCCTCCGGGAGATGATTCCCCTCTCCGGCGAGGTGCCGGAGGCGATCTCCTGAATCCCCGAGATGAGATTGGCGGCGGCATCTCTCGGAAGGTTTTCCGTATCGTGGCTCTCGATCGGGGGTTTCGCGACGGAGGCTATTTGTAGGCGGAAGGGCAGGTCAGGGGGCCACACGAGGGCCCCACACTACAGGTCGGCGCGCCCAGGGCTTGGGCCGCGCCGCCCTAGGGTGTGGCCACCTTGTGGCCCCACTTCGTCTCCTCTTCGGTCTTCTGGAAGCTTCGTGGCAAAATAGGACCCTGGGCGTTGATTTCGTCCAATTCCGATAATATTTCCTTACTAGGATTTCTGAAACCAAAAACAGCAGAAAACAGCAACTGGCACTTCGGCATCTTGTTAATAGGTTAGTTCCAGAAAATGCACGAATATGACATAAAGTGTGCATAAAACATGTAGATAACATCAATAATGTGGCATGGAACATAAGAAATTATCGATACGTCGGAGACGTATCAGCATCCCCAAGCTTAGTTTCTGCTCGTCCCGAGCAGGTAAACGATAAACAAAGATAATTTCTGGAGTGACATGCCATCATAATCTTGATCATACTATTTGTAAAGCATATGTAGTGAATGCAGCGATCAAAACAATGTATATGACATGAGTAAACAAGTGAATCATATAGCAAAGACTTTTCATGAATAGTACTTCAAGACAAGCATCAATAAGTCTTGCATAAGAGTTAACTCATAAAGCAATAATTCATAGTAGAGGCATTGAAGCAACACAAAGGAAGATTTAGTTTCAGCGGTTGCTTTCAACTTGTAACATGTATATCTCATGGATATTGTCAACATAGAGTAATATAATAAGTGCAAAATGCAAGTATGTAGGAATCAATGCACAGTTCACACAGGTGTTTGCTTCTTGAGGTGGAGAGGAATAGGTGAACTGACTCAACAATAAAAGTAAAAGAATGGTCCTCCAAAGAGGAAAAGCATCGATTGCTATATTTGTGCTAGAGCTTTGATTTTGAAAACAAGAAACAATTTTGTCAACGGTAGTAATAAAGCATATGTATCATGTAAATTATATCTTATAAGTTGCAAGCCTCATGCATAGTATACTAATAGTGCCCGCACCTTGTCCTAATTAGCTTGGACTACCGGGATCATCGCAATGCACATGTTTTAACCAAGTGTCACAAAGGGGTACCTCTATGCCGCCTGTACAAAGGTCTAAGGAGAAAGCTCGCATCGGATTTCTCGCTATTGATTATTCTCAACTTAGACATCCATACCGGGACAACATAGACAACGAGATAATGGACTCCTCTTTTATGCATAAGCATGTAACAACAATTAATTTTCTCATATGAGATTGAGGATATTGTCCAAAACTGAAACTTCCACCATGGATCATGGCTTTAGTTAGCGGCCCAATGTTCTTCTCTAACAATATGCATGCTCCAACCATAAGGTGGTAGATCGCTCTTACTTCAGACAAGACGAACATGCATAGCAACTCACATGAAATTCAACAAAGAGTAATTGATGGCGTCCCCAGTGAACATGGTTATCGCACAACGAGCAACTTAATAAGAGATAAAGTGCATAAGTACATATTCAATACCACAATAGTTTTTAAGCTATTTGTCCCATGAGCTATATATTGTAAAGGTGAAGAATGGAAATTTAAAGGTAGCACTCAAGCAATTTACTTTGGAATGGCAGAGAAATACCATGTAGTAGGTAGGTATGGTGGACACAAATGGCATAGTGGTTGGCTCAAGTATTTTGGATGCATGAGAGGTATTCCCTCTCGATACAAGGTTTAGGCTAGCAAGGTTATTTGAAACAAACACAAGGATGAAGCGGTGCAGCAAAACTCACATAAAAGACATATTGAAAACATTATAATACTCTACACCGTCTTCCTTGTTGTTCAAACTCAATACTAGAAATTATCTAGACCTTAGAGAGACCAAATATGCAAACCAAATTTTAGCATGCTCTATGTATTTCTTCATTAATGGGTGCAAAGTATATGATGCAAGAGCTTAAACATGAGCACAACAATTGCCAAGTATCACATTATCCAAGACATTATAGCAAATTACTACATGTATCATTTTCCAATTCCAACCATATAACAATTTAACGAAGAAGAAACTTCGCCATGAATATTATGAGTAGAGCCTAAGGACATACTTGTCCATATGCTACAGCGGAGCGTGTCTCTATCCCACAAAGTGAATGCTAGGATCCATTTTATTCAAACAAAACAAAAACAAAAACAAACCGACGCTCCAAGCAAAGCACATAAGCTGTGATGGAATAAAAATATAGTTTCAGGGGAGGAACCTGATAATGTTGTCGATGAAGAAGGGGATACCTTGGGCATCCCCAAGCTTAGACGCTTGAGTCTTCTTGATATATGCAGGGGTGAACCACCGGGGCATCCCCAAGCTTAGAGCTTTCACTCTCCTTGATCATGTTGTATCATCTCCTCTCTTGATCCTTGAAAACTTCCTCCACACCAAACTTAGAACAACTCATTAGAGGGTTAGTGCACAATCAAAATATACATGTTCAGAGGTGACATAATCATTCTTAACACTTCTGGACATTGAACAAAGCTACTGAAAGTCAATGGAATCGAAATATCCATCGAACATAACAAAACCGGCAATGCGAAATAAAAGGCAGAATCTGTCAGAACAGAACAGTTCGTATTGACGAATTTTATCGAGGCACCAGACTTGCTCAAATTAAAATGCTCAAATTGAATGAAAGTTGCGTACATATCTGAGGATTACTCACGTAAATTGGCATAATTTTCTGAGTTACCTACAGAGAAAACAGCCCAGATTCGTGACAGCAAAGAAATCTGTTTCTGCGCAGTAATCCAAATCTAGTATGAACTTTAGTATCAACGACTTTACTTGGCACAACAAAACACTAAACTAAGATAAGGAGAGGTTGCTACAGTAGTAAACAACTTCCAAGACATAAAATAAAAACCAA
>NC_061511.1:62969314-62982069 GCF_022539505.1 Lolium rigidum
ATCTTCCACACAATACGGTTAATCCTTTGTTACAGCAAGCCGGTGAGATTGACAACCTCACTCGTTTCGTTGGGGCAAAGTAGCTTGGTTGTGTTGTGCAGGTTCCACGTTGGCGCCGGAATCTCCGGTGTTGCGCCGCACTACATCTCGCCGCCATCAACCTTCAACGTGCTTCTTGGCTCCTCCTGGTTCGATAAACCTTGGTTTCTTTCTCGAGGGAAAACTTGCTGCTGTGCTCATCATACCTTCCTCTTGGGGTTGCCCAACGAACGTGTGAAATACACGCCATCAAGCTCTTTTCCGGCGCCGTTGCCGGGGAGATCAAGACACGCTGCAAGGGGAGTCTCCACTTCTCAATCTCTTTACTTTGTTTTTGTCTTGCTTTATTTTATTTACTACTTTGTTTGCTGCATTATATCAAAACACAAAAAAAATTAGTTGCTAGCTTTACTTTATTTACTGTCTTGCACTCTATATCAAAAACACAAAAAAATTAGTTACTTGTTTTACTTTACTTAATATCATGCATGTTTTTATTTCACTAGTTAAGCATAATGGAAAACAACAAAAATATGAGAGATCTTTATGAACTTTATCTTGAATTAGGACATGATGTGTTTGAAGAGAGAATTAAAAACCCATGGAACTTTATATGCATGCTAATGGGAATGTTATTACTATGGATGCTTTGAACACCATTGTTGCTAATGCTATGGAAAATTCTAAGCTTGGGGAAGCTGGCTCTGATGAGCATGATCTTTTTAGTCCCCCAAGCATTGAGGAGAAAATTTTCTTTTATGATTACAATATGCCTCCTATATATGATGATAGCCACTTTGTTGAATTTGCTCCCACTACAACTAATAAAATTGATTATGCTTACGTGGAGAGTAATAATTTTATGGATGAGACTCATGATAAGAATGCTTTATGTGATAGTTACATTGTTGAGTTTGCTCATGATGCTACTGAAAATTATTATGAGAGAGGAAAATATGGTTGTAGAAATTTTCATGTTACTAAAACACCTCTCTATGTGCTGAAATTTTTGAAGCTACACTTGTTTTATCTTCCTATGCTTGTTACTTTGCTCTTCATGAACTTGTTTATTTACAAGATTCCTATGCATAGGAAGCATTTTAGACTTAAATTTGTTTTGAATTTGCCTCTTGATGCTCTCTTTTGCTTCAAATACTATTTCTTGCGAGTGCATCATTAAAACTGCTGAGCCCATCTTAATGGCTATAAAGAAAGAACTTCTTGGGAGATAACCCATGTGTTATTTTGCTACAGTACTTGGTTTTTATTTTGTGTCTTGGAAGTTGTTTACTACTGTAGCAACCTCTCCTTATCTTAGTTTTGAGTTTTGTTGTGCCAAGTTAAGCCGTTGATAGAAAAGTAAGTACTAGATTTGGATTACTGCGCAGTTCCAGATTTCTTTGCTGTCACGAATCTGAGCCCACTGCCCTGCAGGAAGCTCAGAAAATTATGCCAATTTACGTGCATGATCCTCAGATATGTACGCAACTTTCATTCAATTTGAGCATTTTCATTTGAGCAAGTCTGGTGCCATTTTAAAATTCGTCAATACGAACTGTTCTGTTTTGACAGATTCTGCCTTTTATTTCGCATTGCCTCTTTCGCTATGTTGGATGAATTTCTTTGATCCACTAATGTCCAGTAGCATTATGCAATGTCCAGAAGTGTTAAGAATGATTGTGTCACCTCTGAATATGTCAATTTATATTGTGCACTAACCCTCTAATGAGTTGTTTCGAGTTTGGTGTGGAGGAAGTTTTCAAGGATCAAGAGAGGAGTATGATGCAACATGATCAAGGAGAGTGAAAGCTCTAAGCTTGGGGATGCACCCGGTGGTTCACCCCTGCATATATCAAGAAGACTCAAGCGTCTAAGCTTGGGGATGCCCAAGGCATCCCCTTCTTCATCGACAAATTATCAGGTTCCTCCCCTGAAACTACATTTTTATTCGGCCACATCTTATGTGCTTTTTCTTGGAGCGTCGGTTTGTTTTTGTTTTTGTTTTTGTTTGAATAAAATGGATCCTAGCATTCACTTTATGGGAGAGATACACGCTCCGCTGTAGCATATGGACAAATATGTCCTTGGTTTCTACTCATAGTATTCATGGCGAAGTTTCTCCTTCGTTAAATTGTTATATGGTTGGAATTGGAAAATGATACATGTAGTAATTGCTATAAATGTTTTGGGTAATGTGATACTTGGCAATTGTTGTGCTCATGTTTAAGCTCTTGCATCATATACTTTGCACCCATTAATGAAGAAATACATAGAGCATGCTAAAATTTGGTTTGCATAATTGGTCTCTCTAAGGTCTAGATAATTTCTAGTAAGGTGTTTGAACAACAAGGAAGACGATGTATAGTCTTATAATATTTGTAATATGTCTTTTATGTGAGTTTTGCTGAACTAGTTCATCCTTGTGTTTGCTTCAAACAACCTTGCTAGCCTAAACCTTGTATCGAGAGGGAATACTTCTCATGCATCCAAATACTTGAGCCAACACTATGCCATTTGTGTCCACCATACCTACCTACTACATGGTATTTCTCCGCCATTCCAAAGTAAATTGCTTGAGTGCTACCTTTAAACAATTCAAAATTTATTACCTCTTATTTGTGTCAATGTTTTATAGCTCATGAGGAAGTATGTGGTGTTTATCTTTCAATCTTGTTGGGCAACTTTCACCAATGGACTAGTGGCTTCATCCGCTTATCCAATAATTTTGCAAAAAGAGCTGGCAATGGGATTCCCGAGTCCCAAATTAATTAACAAAAATAGACACTCCTCCATGGTATGTGATTGTTGGACGGCACCCGAAGGATTCGGTTAGCCATGGCTTGTGTAAGCAAAGGTTGGGAGGAGTGTCATCATAATAAAACTAAAATAAAAGGGCGCTCCTTCATGGTATGAGATTGTTGGCAGTGCACCCGAGGATTCGGTTAGCCATGGTTTGTGAAAGAAAGGTTGGAAGGAGTGCCATCCAAAAATAAAATAAAATGGGAGCCGCTCTTTGAAGGTTTGCCAGGCAAGGGGGTTAGAGTACCCGCTACCATTCGTTGACAACAACATACACCTCTCAAAACTTTATTTTTATGCTCTCTTTATGTTTTCAAAATCAAAGCTCTAGCACAAATATAGCAATCGATGCTTTTCCTCTATGAGGACCATTCTTTTACTTTCAATGTTGAGTTAGTTCACCTATTTCTCTCCACCTCAAGAAGCAAACACTTGTGTGAACTGTGCATTGATTCCTACATATTCGCTTATTGCACTTATTATATTACTCTATGTTGACAATATCCATGAGATATACATGTTACAAGTTGAAAGCAACCGCTGAAACTTAATCTTCTTTTGTGTTGCTTCAATACCTTTACTTTGAATTATTGCTTTATGAGTTAACTCTTATGCAAGACTTATTGATGCTTGTCTTGAAGTGCTATTCATGAAAAGTCTTTGCTTTATGATTCAGTTGTTTACTCATGTCATACACATTGTTTTGATCGCTGCATTCTCTACATATGCTTTACAAATAGTATGATCAAGTTTATGATGGCATGTCACTCCGTAAATTATCTTTGTTATCGTTTTACCTGCTCGGGACGAGCAGAACTAAGCTTGGGGATGCTGATACGTCTCCAACGTATCGATAATTTCTTGTGTTCCATGCCACATTTTTGATGTTATCTACATGTTTTATGCACACTTTATATCATATCCGTGCATTTTCTGGAACTAACCTATTAACAAGATGCCGAAGTGCCAGTTGTTGTTTTCTGCTGTTTTTGGTTTCAGAAATCCTAGTAAAGAAATGTTCTCGGAATTGGACGAAATAAAAGCCCAGAGGCCTATTTTCTCACGAAGCTTCCAGAAGACCGAAGACGAGACGAAGAGGGGCCACGGGGGAGCCAAACCCTAGGGCGGCGCGGCCCCCCTTGGCCGCGCGGCCCCGTGGTGTGGGCCCCCCGTGCCGCCTCTCGACTTGCCCTTCCGCCTACAAATAGCCTCCGTGACGAAACCCCCGCACCGAGAGCCACGATACGGAAAACATTACCGAGACGCCGTCGCCGCCGATCCCATCTCGGGGGATCCCGGAGATCGCCTCCGGCACCCTCGCCGGAGAGGGGATTCATCTCCCGGAGGACTCTACGCCGCCATGGTCGCCTCCGGTGTGATGTGTGAGTAGTCTACCCCCGGACTATGGGTCCATAGCAGTAGCTAGATGGTTGTCTTCTCCCCATTGTGCTATCATTGTCGGATCTTGTGAGCTGCCTATCATGATCAAGATCATCTATATGTAATTCTATATGTTGCGTTTGTTGGGATCCGATGAATAGAGAATACTTGTTATGTTGATTATCAAAGTTATACATGTGTTGTTTATGATCTTGCATGCTCTCCGTTACTAGTAGATGCTCCGGCCAAGTAGATGCTTTTAACTCCAAGAGGGAGTACTTATGCTCGATAGTGGGTTCATGCCTCGCATTGACACCGGGACAATGGACGAAAGTTCTAAGATTGTGTTGTGCTCGTTGCCACTAGGGATAAAACATTGATGCTATGTCTAAGGATGTAGTTGTTGATTACATTACGCACCATACTTAATGCAATTGTCTCGTTGTTTGCAACTTAATACCGGAGGGGTTCGGATGATAACCCGAAGGTGGACTTTTTAGGCATAGATGCAGCTTGGATGGCGGTCTATGTACTTTGTCGTAATGCCCAATTAAATCTCACTATACTCATCATGATATGTATGTGCATTGTCATGCTCTCTTTATTTGTCAATTGCCCAACCGTAATTTGTTCACCCAACATGCTCGTTCGTCTTATGGGAGAGACACCTCTAGTGAACTGTGGACCCCGGTCCAATTCTCTTTACTCGAAATACAATCTATCGCAATACTTGTTCTACTCGTTTTCTCGCAAACAATCATCTTCCACACAATACGGTTAATCCTTTGTTACAGCAAGCCGGTGAGATTGACAACCTCACTGTTTCGTTGGGGCAAAGTAGCTTGGTTGTGTTGTGCAGGTTCCACGTTGGCGCCGGAATCTCTGGTGTTGCGCCGCACTACATCTCGCCGCCATCAACCTTCAACGTGCTTCTTGGCTCCTCCCGGTTCGATAAACCTTGGTTTCTTTCTGAGGGAAAACTTGCTGCTGTGCTCATCATACCTTCCTCTTGGGGTTGCCCAACGAACGTGTGAAATACACGCCATCAGCCGCCTTAATCAGCGATCGCCATTTTGTTTGCTCTATCTGCTCCGTGTCGCCTACTTTTGCCCAGTCGATAGTTTGTTGGCTATCAGCGACCAAGGCTACAGTGTTTTCGACAGCAATCTTCATGTTCTCCTGGCGCATCTTCAGTCCAAGATCCTCTGGCGGGTTGAAGTCCTTGGCAAGATCAAGGAAAGTCTTGGGTTCCGCTTTCTTCGGGAAGAAGTAGGGGAACAGTCGCAACAATCTTGAATCAGCATGCCCAATGCCTTCGCGAGCTTCAGTTCCATGAAACTCAAGAATAGAGAGCGCGTCAAGAAGAGGATCGTTGTCAGGATCTTCAAGCTCGAATTCTTGGTTTGTTTTACCTGTCGCAGAAAATATATGTTAGTCGACAGTAAGTAAAGAAAAGCAAGACTAAGAAAAAATAGAGTGGATCGACAAACTTACTGACAAAGCGTTGATTCTGCGTCTCCAAGCGCTTGATGATCGCCTTTTCACGAGTGGCCTGGGCAGCTTTGTGCTCGTTCAAAGCAGTTTTGGCATCATCAAGTCTTTTCTGCAGATCTTTGACACCGGCAGCTTCTGCCTTGGCTTTATCAGCCTCCGCTTTAGCTTTACTAGCATCAAGTTCAGCCTTCTTGCGAGCCGCTTCACTTTGCTCTAACTTCTGAGCAAGTGTGTCGACAAGCTTGTTGGCCTCCGCAAGTTTTTCTGCCAAAATAGTTAAGAATCGTCAAAATTGCGACAAAACAGGAGCAATAAGTTATAAAAAAGGGCTAGCAAAGAATTATTACCTTCAGTCTTGCTGGCATACTCATGGTACCCAATGAATTGGGCACCGATGCGAACAAGCTCTTTGATCATAGGCTGTCAAAAAAAAGACAAAGAAAGAAAATGTCGGTATGGGAAAAATATGATGGCATAAAGAAGCAAACAGAAGAAATATAGACAGTGGCAAGAAAATTGAAAAGCTTACATCATTCAAGAGAGGGCTAGAGGAGCTACCCAATTGGAGGGTAGGCTCCGGGATTGTTTCAACCCTTGTCCTTTTTGGTGAAGGGACAAGAGGGCTTGAAGGAGGAGTAGGAGCGCCGATGTTTTGTTGAGGAGGCGAGGATTCCTCTCCTTCGATTGGCGTCTCCGAAACAACCAGAGTGTGTGACGTACTCGTTCGAGCAGCCACATCAACAGCTGGTACTTCTTCCTCATCATCACTGCGGTTAAATGTCGGCAGCATAAAAAGCAAGATAGACAAAAATCTTCGAGTACAAAATAAAGTGAAATAAAAGGTAACTTACGAGCTGATGAGGGACTCAAGGTATGGATCATAAGCTGCCTTCTGGCGTGAAGGACCAACTTCTTCGGCTTTGGAGGTGCCGGAATCTTCGACCTCGTCCCTTTTCCTTTTGTTCCTTGGAGAAACAGCAGGAGGAGGAGATTGTGCCGATGCAGTACGTTCAGAAGATCCCGCAGATTTTTGAGAATCTACGGGTTCATTCACAAATGAGGGGGCATCTTGGTTGTCGTCGGTGACAACGGCCCTTTCCTCGACTTCTCCACCTTCAGGAAGAGGAGGAAGCGAGACAAGATTTGGATGGTTCTATATAAAAACACAGGGGAAGATGTCAAGAAAGGAGTTACAAAAAAAGATAGCAAGGCAATAACAAATCAATCGACAAAGTTTACCTTGGGAAGCGCATTGGTGGCGCTGTACGGTTTTACACGACAAGAAGAAGGGACATGATCTTTTTTGCTGAGGGAGGAGATTTTTCGGACAAGCTTTTCTAAGTCCTTGACCTCTAAATCCGCCAACAACCGATCTATGTCCTTGTCGCCAGCGTACTTCCAGAGAGGGTACTTGCGAGCTTGAAGAGGCTGCACCCTGGTTCTAAGAAAATACGCTGTGATCTGAATACCTGACAGCTCCTTGCCGCGAGTATTTTGCAACTCATGGATACGAGCCATCAGGGCCTCTGTCGACGCTTTTTCTTCTTCGGTAGCCTCTGCATCCCAGGAGCGGCGGCGAAGGATTTTCTCGGCACCATCGAAGGGAGGGATGTTGTCTTCAGCACATCCATGGTTCTCTTCCTGAATGTACAACCACTTCTTGCGCCAGCCTTGAACTGAGTCAGGGAGTTTGACGTCGAAGTAGTCGACCGTAGGGCGAACGGAAATAACAACGCCGCCTATATTATAGGCGACATTGGGAGAGCCATTACGGCGACAAAAGAAAATGCGCTTCCATAGCGCCCAGTTAGGCTGGACGCCAAGGAAGGCTTCGCAGAGGGTGCTGAAAATGGAAATATGGAGGATGGAGTTTGGCGTGAGGTGGTGAAGTTGCAGACCATAAACGAAAAGCAGTCCGCGGAGGAAAGGATGAATGGGTGCGGAGAGACCGCGGATGAGATGGTCGATGAAACTTACCCGATACCCCATTGGAGGGGTTGGGTAGCTTTCTTCACTAGGGAAGCACAGCGCCTTCGGCTTCTTGCTGATCCCCAGCTTCTTCAAGAGATTGATGTCTTGGGTGGAAATTTTGGACCTTTCCCACTCCGCGCTTCCCAGATCCACGGCAGCCATTGATGATTCAGGCGTGCTGTGTCTGATCAACCGGTGAGGTGGCATCAACAATGGCGCGGGAGTGCAGCTTGGAGAGGATGAGCTCAGGGAGTTGTGGGGCGCAGGAGGAAGTTTTGCAGATGAAAGCAGGGGAACGGCGCGAGCGAAAGTGCTCGAGGAAGAAGAAGGGGATCTTATATAGAGGTGCGGTGAAGCGGCGGACCGTTGGATGAAAAATGTGTGCGGCAAATGATAACCACGTGGAAACAGGGGTAAAAAAGTATGTTAACATGGGAGAAGTTACGGTATGTGCGCCAGGAAAAGCGGAGGACGTGTGTCCCCCACCTGCACGACGTGTCAAGATAATGGTTACTTTGGGCCCGCAAGGCAGCGGGAGAAAACTTCTCGCGATTTTCGGACTTGAAATCGTGGCTATCGTCAGCAATAACGTCACCTTTACAGGGAAAAATTCGCCTCAACAATTTCATAAAAAAAGGCGACATGGAGAAATATTGGCGAGCCTTTGATCAAATACAAGTTTTTGATCAAATGCTCGGGGGCTACTTTTGAAAAATGAAAATATCAAGAAAGACAAAATAGAAATGGAGAGAGCCTATGATCAAATACAAATATTTGCTCATAGCCTCGGGGGCTACTCCCATCGGGAGCGCTGTTCCCGCACCCGAGAAATTGTAAAACTTCGGGAGAGAAAGAAAATATAGCGGCATAAGGCGTGGAGCCTACAACCAAGCACAAGTCCTTGGCTGTAGCCTCGGGGGCTACTCCCATCGGGAACGCTGCTCGCGTGCCCGATGAAGTCATAAAAAAGAAAGAAAGAAAGAAAGAAAGAAAGAGAAAAAGAAAGATAGATCGAAGAGCAAAAGAGTATATTTTGAGTTATAAATAACTCTAAATATACTCCCATCGGGAGAGCAATATAAGTCATCCGTTGACTCAATAAAATGTGCCATTCCAACAGCCGAATAAGCACTCGACAATATATTCTCAGAACGCCAAAGTTGCGATCAATTTCTGAATGCCGCAAAACTTTGCGAAGGTAAGACCCCAGATCCATTCTGTGAGGCGTGGCGCCGTCTCTGACGTCGGTTTGCTACTTTTATCCGTATCAACAGATACGAAGAAAAATCCTAACGGACGCGTTAGGTACCCGATAAATATGACTGGGACTCGACGGAATGGTAAGACCTTAAGCGGCACCTCGTCGAAGTTTACACTAGTATCCCAAGATCATGTCCAGGGACGTGATCTTGAAGTAGGTTTTTGCGGATTGCCACTAGAGCAGCTTAACTAGTACCCGATCCGTCGGATGAACTAGCCCCAACTACCATTATCCCTGTACAATATAGAAATTTATGTGAAGAAATATAGAAAAATGTTAAATTGTCGAGTAAAAATAAACAGTGGAGATTTTCCCTGACTCTACGATTCAAGAAAAATCTCGGGGGCTACTGACATAGGCATCCCAAATGGGCCTGCCGAAGATAGTACCCGGGGTTTATTGAAGGCCCACTACCCGAAGAATAAGAAGATTCGGAAGCCCAAGATATTATTAAGGAAAGCTAGAGTTGTAATAGGAAGCATTATTTGTAATCTTGCGGGATGAGTTAGAAACCGTCCCGGACCCTGTAACTTGTACAACACGAATCCCTCGGCTCCGCCTCCTATATAAGGGGAGTCGAGGGACAAAGAAAGCATCGAATCATTGTCTCTCAAACCCTAGTTTTCATAATCGTCGAGTACTTTTCGGCTGAAACCTTCGAGATCTACTTGCCCTCTACTTCCAACTAAACCCTAGTCTACAACCCGTAGGCATTGACAAGTTAATACCTTGTCACCAACTATGTAAATTATGTTTTCATGTTAAAAAAAAATGATTCGACCAAAAAAATGCGTCATGCCGCTGGAGTCACCCCCCGACGCAAACGGACGCGCGGTGGATTTCGACCATTTCGGCCGACGCAAACGGACGCGCGCGGACATTTCCGGACGCTAAAATGCGTCGCGCCGCTGGAGATGCCCTAAATACAATATATACAATCTAACACCCCCGCAGTCCCAGCGCGAGGTTCTCGGACGTTGATACTGGACCGAAAGTCGAGGAAGAGTTGACTCGGTAATCCCATCGTCATGACATCCGCGAACTGGTGGGAGGACGGAACATGTAGAACACGGACCTCTCCCAAGGACACCTTCTCACGGACGAAGTGGATGTCTATCTTGATGTGCTTGGTACGTTTATGTTGCACCGGATTCGAGGACATGTAGATAGCGGAGACGTTGTCACAGTAGACAACCATGGCGGAGCTCATGGGGCGATGAAGTTCCTGGAGCAACTGGCGGAGCCAACAGCACTCGGCGACGGCGCGGTACTCAGCCTCTGTACAGGAACAGGAAAGTAGACGCGGTAACCGGAAGTGGAGCGGCGCGAGTCCGAACAACCGGCCCAGTCGGCGTCGGAGTAGGCCACAAGGGCGGTCGACGAGGAGGCGTGGAGCTGGAGGCCAAACTACAGTGTACCCCGAACATACCGCAGAACACGTTTCACGAGAGCCAAGTGAGACGTGCGCGGAGCATGCATATGAAGGCAGGCCTTCTGAACAGGGTGGGAGAGATATGGGCGCATCAGTGTAAGGTACTGAAGGCTGCCCACGATGCTCCTATAGTCGGTGGCGTCGGGAAAAAGCTCGCTGTCGGAAGCGGAGAGCTTGGAGGACGTGTCGACCGGTTTAGGCGAGGGGTGGCACTCAGACATGCCATCCCGCTATAGGATATAGGATATCCAGAGCATATTGTCGTTGTGACAGAAAGAGACCAGCAGGGACCGGCTGCCTTCATACCCAGGAAATAGTGGAGATCCCCGAGATCTGTCATGGCAAACTCTCTATGAAGACGCGCAAGAAGCCCCTCAAGAAAGCTCGTCGATGAGGCGGTGATGATGATGTCATCCACATAGAGCAGTAAGTACGCCGTGTCTGCCGCAGAGTGGAGGACAAACAGAGATGCGTCCGTGGCGGAGGCAACAAATCCCAGAGTGGCGATGTAGGCGGTGAACCGGTGGTACCAGGCGCGAGGGGCCTGCTTCAGGCCATACAGGGACTTGTGGAGGCGACAGACGTGGTCAGGGCGAGAGGCATCAACAAAACCAGGGGGCTGCTGACAGTAGACCACCTCTTCTAGGGAGCCATGCAGGAATGCGTTCTTCACATCAAGCTGCCGTATGGCGCCAGGAGCTGGAGACAGCAATGTGCAGAACGAGACTGGTCGTAGCAGGCTTGACAACATGACTGAAAGTCTCCTCGTAGTCGATGCCGGGCCGCTGGGAGTACCCACGAACAACCCATCGGGCCTTGTTGCGCGCGAGGGTGCCATCCGAGTGGAACTTCTGACGAAAGATCCACTTGCCGGTGACGACGTTGGCACGCAGAGGGCGAGGAACGAGTGACCAAGTGTTGTTGTCGATGAGAGCCTGGTACTCAGCGGACATGGTAGCACGCCACTGAGAATCATGCATCGCCTGGTGGAAGGTAGTGGGGATGATGTCGGCGAGGAGTCCACGACGGAGAGGTTGAGCCTATCCACAGGCAGGCCCGGCCCTGAGGGGGGTCGAGCAGGGCGGCCGCCCCGGGCCCTAGGATCCAAAGGGGCCCGTTAGGTGTGACATAGGCAGTAGCGAGTGGAGGAAGAGTTCACGGGGCACCACCATTAGAGCAGGTCCAAATCTATTTTCTTGTATGTTTTGAGGTTGAAGAAGGATGAATCGTGACCTCCAGGCTGCTCTCAAGTGGGTTGATAATTGGGCCTTACTTCTTTTGTTGCTTGAGCCTATTTTGCTTTCGGCCAACCTTTTCTCCTTTGATGTTACCTACCAGAATATTAAGTTAGATGGGGTCGGTGAGTGCAGATAATCAACTCATTTTTTCCTACAAAATACTCATTTTACTTTTCACGCTGATTGTTCTACTAGTTTTTTTGGTTAGTTGCTCTAATCACTTACAATAGTAGAACATCCAACCTAGTGCGATGAGTATGTCAAAAATAAACTAGTGCAACTAGCGCATCAGAGATACAACGCAATGGATTTGAGAGGGCTTACGTGGCGTGCAAGGAAAGCGATAGACGATCTGTAGCCGACGGTCGTACAATATATGCTGTAAACCAATAAAAAATACAGAATTTTAGTCTAGATATTAGCTGAGAGAAAGAATAAGAATTGCAACACCATAACTAGGTACAAATCCAAATCTTATCTGTTATGTCCTCTACGCGGCGCTACTTCGTTGTTTTTTGGACAAGAGATTCAGACGAACCATCGCCAGTGTGTTCATTACTAGAACCACCAACCACTATGACGACACGACTAAACGCAGAGTTACTATGATAATCGACAAGAGTAATATTGATATACCATCATCAATGAGTTTGTCTCTAGTTATGTTCGATTTTTAATATAATATACACTATAATATTCTGTATTAATATTTTCAGATACAAGTATTATAACATTGAGTATGTATAAAGGGTCCAGGTTTTTTGTCTCGCCCCGGGCCCTTGAAACCTCAGGACCGGCCCTGTCCACATGACGCACTTGGCGTCCGGAGCGCGTGCGCCGAGGGTCGGAGGCCCCACTGGAGGAGGCCGCCGGAGCGGCGGTGGCAGCAGCAGCCGTGGCAGGGGCACGGCGTGCGGCGGCGGGCCGAGCGGGAGGTGCGGCAGGGGTCCTATCGTGGCTGCCTGCCGCGGCAGAGAAACTGCCGGAACTCCTGCCGTGGCAGCCGGTCGCGGCAGAGATATGGGCGATGATAGGATATTGCCGGTGCCCTTTTAAGAACAAGACGCGGTACCTGAAGCCGCCCGCCATTGATGGCGGCGCGGAAGACCAACAGTTGGCATGGCCGCTGAAGACAATGCGC